>NC_082400.1:2002500-2225000 GCF_031168955.1 Gadus macrocephalus
TACCAATGCCACATTACCATACAGACGAAGCTCACCATACCTCCACATATAGAAGACTTCCATTTCTCAAAATATACTCTAATCTGCCCTATACAGTCTACGTGTCCATGTAGTGGTACTGCTCAGACTCATGACCATGGGGTTGCAGGTTTAAATCCAACCTCAACCAACCATTCTGTGTGACCTGGCATGGAATCAAAAAATGTTTACCATCAGGTATTCATTAGGCCACCCCCATACAGGAGGACCCCGTCATGGTTGCTTGCAACTATATTTATTCTTGTTCTTGTTCTTGTTCTTCCCGCGGGGGGCCTGTTCCCTAGTGTTGATCTTTTGTTCCTGTTCTCCCTGCTGGGGGCCTGTTTCCTGGTGAACATCTCAGAGGATCAGGAGACCTGGATGACGCTCCAGTCCCCGTCTCTCAGCTTGGTTGCTGTCTCAGCCTGGTTACTGTCTCTCAGCCTGGTTACTGTCTCTCAGCCTGGGTACTGTCTCTCAGCCTGGTTACTGTCTCTCAGCCTGGTTACTGTCTCTCAGCCTGGTTACTGTCTCTCAGCCTGGTTACTGTCTCTCAGCCTGGGTACTGTCTCTCAGCCTGGTTACTGTCTCTCAGCCTGGTTACTGTCTCTCAGCCTGGTTACTGTCTCTCAGCCTGGTTACTGTCTCTCAGCCTGGTTACTGTCTCTCAGCCTGGTTACTGTCTCTCAGCCTGGGTACTGTCTCTCAGCCTGGTTACTGTCTCTTAGCCTGGTTACTGTCTCTCAGCCTGGGTACTGTCTCTCAGCCTGGTTACTGTCTCTCAGCCTGGGTACTGTCTCTCAGCCTGGTTACTGTCTCTCAGCCTGGTTACTGTCTCTCAGCCTGGTTACTGTCTCTCAGCCTGGGTACTGTCTCTCAGCCTGGTTCCCGTCTCTAGAGGATGGTTCCTCTGAGGGTCTCCCCTGACTCAAGACAAGTAGCCTCAGTGAGCCGGCAGCCCCGTGGTGAACGACTTGAGAGAGCGCAGAGTTCTCCTCCAATCGGGTCGCCATGGACACGTACGTTATCTGTGACATCACAAGCAGTGACGCGCCCGGCCCCTGGTCCAAGCGCTGCAGGCCGCTCATTGTTTCATTCTTACAGAGAAAACACGCGGACCACACACTACTTCACATCAGAGGACCCCCACACGCACACACACACACACACACTCACACACACACACACACACACACACATGGAGGGCCTGATATGTGACGCACCACCATACACCCCCCCCCTCTCATACACTGACCCTGGGAAGAGAGCGAGACGCGGCCTGGTAGTGTGTGTTTGTGTGTTTGTGTGTGTGCGTGCATGCGGGAACGCACGTGTGTGTGTGGTGTGAATAGTCTGATTGTGGGTCTGGTGTCTGGTCTAATTAGGGGGAGACTGAGACTCAGGGTTTGGGTCGTGGTCAAGGGTCAGCTCCTTCCTGGCAGGATGACCCAGTTGTATCTGGGAACTGGCTAGCAGTCGTCTGTTAGCACGATGCTAACTATGCCTCATCGCTCTGACACTGAATGATCTGTCTGTTTATCCATCATCCATTCATCCAACCATCACCATCTTTCTTTAATATAATCGGATATATTATCTGTCATATTTATAATAATTATATAATAAATAGTGCCATCATGCTCAAATTATGCTCCTATGGACTCGTGAGCTCAGTAAACCAATGGGTCTTAAACTCCATCTATGAGACTGATTGTATTAACAGCTAACTTCCGTGAAGCCAATGTTCTCTGTGGTTTTGTAGTCCATCATCACATTTCTACCTCCTGTAAAACTCCATGTCCCATGAGCTCAGTCCAGCCTTTTGTCTCTAAAACCTTGGACCTGTTGAAGTGTGTTTGGTTGGGAGAAAAATCAAAACCAATTTATGCCTTATGCAGTTCACATCTGTATCACTGAACAATGCCAGGCACAGTACCTCTGAAGGTTGGTCACGGCACCAGCGGTTTGGGAACTTCTAATTTAGGTCAGTTGCCCAGCCAGTAGTAAGCTTATTTGCTAGCTGGACCCACTCATAGTCGCAAGAGCTAGGACATGAACTCTGAAGACTCCCGTGAATACTTTGTCCATACACACCGTGAATGGTGTCCAGAGACTGAATCTCTCTCGCTCTCTCTCTCTCTCTCGCTCTCTCTCTCTCTCTCTCTCTCTCTCTCTCTCTCTCTCTCTCTCTCTCTCTCTCTCTCTCTCTCTCTCTCTCTCGCTCTCTCTCGCTCTCTCTCGGGTCTGGTAGTCTAACATGACACCCAGAAACCCCATTAGATCCTACCACCAGGTCCTGGTGGTGGTCCAGGGTGTAGTCTGACCCAGACCAGGTGGGGGTCCAGGGTGTAGTCTGACCCAGACCAGGTGGTGGTCCAGGGTCTAGACCAGGCCCTGGTTGTCTGGTGTGACCTGAGGTAGACAGGCCAGGTCCTGTTATGTAAGAGCAGCGTGTTTCCTTCTGGAACAATCTGCTGTCGCAACTTGTTGTTTGTTGTTGGCTTTTTAACTCCATTAACTGAAAACACACGTAGCTATGCAAACCCCATGACTGACGTGCTGTTTCTCTCTTTACCTCTCTCTTTCTCTCCCTGTTTCTCTCTCTCCGTTCCCTCCCTCTCTATGCTCCTCGCTCTTTCAACATCAAATGTCTGACTGTCTCTCTGTCTGTCTGTAGTACTGCTGTAACTAAAGGCCATGAGGTTATTATTTTTCTCTACAGCAGTGAGATTTATGAAGAACACAAACCATCTGCCCTGGTTTCCTGGTCCTGTGGTTCCCAGCCACTGGAGCCACTTAACAGAGAACAGACAACACAGGCCAGTCAAACGCAATCACTGAACTCCCAGCTGCCCTCACACTCAAAGTCCCCACGACGGTTCAGTTATAAAATGAAAGTCCCGGAGACGGTTGGTTAATCAAATGAGAGCTAAACTAACAAGGGAACCGAAAACACACACACACACACACACACACACACACACACACACACACAAACACAGGTACTTGAGTACTTGAGTATGAGTGTCGCACACACGATATGGCGGAGGCTAGCCTGGAGAAGGAGGAGAATAGCAGAGAAGGAGTAGGGTGAAGGAAGAGGAGGAGAGGAGAAGGAGTAGGGAGAAGAGGGGCATTGTGAGAACATAGAGTTTTGGGTGTTCTCTTTTAGTTTCCTGCTCTTCCTGAAATAACACACACACACACACAAACACACACACACACACACACACACACACACACACACACACACACACACACACACACACACACACACACACACACACACACACTGATCACCGCGCGTGCGGTGAGAACACTCAACAACACACACACACAAAGCCCTACACACACACTCTCTTTCCACCCTCCTAGTTGTTCTTGTACTCTTTCCTGTGCTCTTGGACGAACTGTTCCCACAACATGATGGACACACACACACACACACACACACACACACACACACACACACACACACACACACACACACACACACACACACACACACACACACACACACACACACACACACACACACACACACACAAGGAAAAACACACCCTGTCCCTTGTGAACACAGCCCGGCAACGAACCAGTCTGTCTGTCTTCAGTCTGTCTGTCTTCAGTCACGTCATAAACCTGACGGTTGTTGACTTCAGACGGGTACAGAAAGTGTTCCAGAATCCCGAGAAAGGGGAGTCTCTCCACAAACGTGTCAAATGTACAACCAACATTCAACAAGACGCTTCAGACCACGTGGTCCGAGGGGAGGCTGAGCGTGAAGTTAGGGGGATGATTTGCAGGCTTCTCTGTAACAGATCTAGTCCGTTATGTCAGAGCCTGGCTACAGCAACCGTGTTGGATCGCATGCCCGACAAGCCCCTGGAATAAAACACAAACGTTTGCTGGTCAGAGGGAAGAGGGGGAGGTTGAGGTTTGTGTGGTTCTGGGCGGGAAACCTTCAGACATCATCATCATGGAGAAAAACACTGGACTGGTGTTTCCTGTTTGTGTCATGTTCTGACACTCCCCCCTCTCTTCTCTACATCCTTCCTATTGGCTGTGCTTGTCGCACCTGCATCTCCAACAACACGCGTGCCCCGCGCCGGGACGCTTGTTATTCACCTCCTGAACAATATGAGCAGAGAGCTGAGGAGGAAGGGGCATTCCTGGCATTGTTGGCTGAATGGATTGGGTGTAATGTGATGATGATGATGATGATGATGATGATGATGATGATGATGATGATGATGATGATGATGATGAGGAGGAGAAGGAGAATTGGTCCCGACAATGGCTTTAAAGCCCTTACACCTTGACACTTGGAACTTACAACATTCATTTCACATTGTTTATCCCGACTGACAACCAATCCAATACCAGGGGACATTAGATCGTTGATACAAATAACCAATCCTTTGTAAACCTTAAATATCAGGCAACTGATAAAAATTAAATTACAAGATCAAAAGATAGTTACCAATGAATTTAAAACCTTGAAAATCAATGAACAAATAAAGTATATTGTTATGATTAACTGTTTAGGTCTGTCTAATATATGCACAAATATTTCTGCATTCTGTTTCTCCAAACGACACAAACTTCTTCTGGTATTTCGATTTCCTTTAATACACCTGGACGAAATCAAGAGGGGGGTAGGCAACCATGATACATACGATGGAATGACGTATGTATGAAGGAGCAATCGTGCCCAGGCCACGGCCTTTGGGAGCAGTGTGACCACGGGCCAGCGGGGGGAGTGAATCTTCCTGCAGCACGGAACAGGCAAACGGCCCTAGTGTGAGTGGCCCCTGAGTTTGTGTGTGTGTGTGTGTGTGTGTGTGTGTGTGTGTGTGTGTGTGTGTGTGTGTGTGTGTGTGTGTGTGTGTGTGTGTGTGTGTGTGTTTATATGGCCGTGTTCCCATCTGGCATTAACATGTGTCTGGGCTGCATATGGCTCCATTCTTTGTGTGGTGGGTGTGTCGTGTGTGCTGCTCTTATTCATGTAAACACTTGAGAGTGGTCCATCATGGCCGAATGGGGCCACACATTCTTTAGATTCTTTATATAGCGTCAGCATTGTTAGCAGCCTGTAGAACGCAGCGGGCCGGGAGAGGGGGAGGGGGGAAGGGGAGGAGTCAGGAGCAGTGGGGGTCTTCCTGTGTATTCCCCAGGTGGGGTGCCTCGATTGCCCATTGTGTTTGCAGGAGAGAGTCTGCTTTGAAACCAAACACCCTTAAATTCCTACGTGAGATCAGACACCCACATACAGGAGCTCAATGGTAAAACACAAGGCTCCAGATACACACACACACACACGCACACAGATATACACACTGAAACACATCCACACACACGCACACAGATATACACAGTGATACACATCCACGCACACCCACACACAGGAGCTCAATAGTATAACACACGCATCCACACACACAGATATACACACTGATACACACATACACACACACACACACACCAACGCACACAGATATACACACTGACACACACACACACACACACACACACACACACACACACACACACACACACACACACACACACACACACACACACACATACACTCTCATGTACACTGAAACACACACACACACACACACACACACACACACACACACACACACACACACACACACACACACACACACACACACACACACACACACACACACACACACACACACACACACACACACACACACAGACACATGTGTTCCCTCCACATATACAGTAGGAGTGGTTTAGGAGTAAATGGAAGCTGTGTCAGATGTTCATGGTCACATGTCAAGGTGTGTTAGATCAAAGGTTTTCATGTCCCAGAAGGGTGGGGCTAGTATCTACAGTAAAACACCATGGTGTGTGAGTTATCATTTACTGTTTATTGGGTGGGGTGCATTAGATTATAAACTCCAAGGAGGGGTTGGAAAAAGTATGTAGAGTAGCTGCATATGCTGCATCTCGGACGAATACAGTAGTACGTCTGTATTCCACAACAAGGAGGACAGCAGCTGTCCCGTGATTTAAATCAATAACATAAATGATGAGACAGTTGGTGTGAAAAACAACAGGTTTGTAGAAGAGGATTTGAAAAGCTTCCAAGAAGATAGGAAGACACAATGTTAACCATATTCTATGTAAACGGTTCTCCAGAAAACACTTCATCCTGGGTGACGGATTGAGGTGCCCTTAGGCACTACTAGCTAACAGCTGTCCAAAAGCTAGTTCTGGGTGGACTGAGTGGAGCATGGTTAGTATCCTCTCGAACCCAACAGGCTGTTAACTGTTAGAATGAGTTGGGGCTCAGCCTGCTCGTCTTGTTAGAATGCGTTCCTCTGCTACATGTCATTCCCCCTCTCCAATACTATCCTATCGCTCTCACTGATACACGTTTCAAAAACCATGTCTGTCTGTGCTTTAGTCTGAGTAAATCCAAAATAAGAGACCATATGGTCAACTCAATATTCGTCCCATACGTGTTTCAATCACAGCTAACGGTGCAAAGATGTGAATATCCGAATTTACATCTAAATCATCAAAGCCATCTGTCTGTCTTGAAGTCTTCGGCCACGCCCTCTCACATGGGGGAGACACTCAGAGTTGAGCCTAGTCATGTCAACATCACAAGGATGTTGACATGCAGAGAGCAGCTCTATGTTGGTACGTCGTCTGGCAGGAGAGGGAAGCGTAGGTCAACCGAGTGTTGTTCTATGGAAAGAGGATCAGTCTCCTGGCGTATGTGTTCAATGTGTGTGTGCGCAATAGTGTGTGCTTTTTGTCTGTTTTTGGTCAGACAAATGAGAGCTAAACAGTGCCTCCTACATATTTGTGCGTTCTACATACGTATGCAATGGTGCACATAGATGCACACACACACACACACACACACACACACACACACACACACACACACACACACACACACACACACACACACACACACACACACACACACACACACACACACATTCAAACATGCATCATCATATCTGCGTGTGTCATGTGTTATTTGTGTGTGCATGCATGTGTGTGTGTGTGTGTGTGTGTGCAACCCAGTCGCCAAGAAAAAACGTCGACGGTGTACGTTTCCATGAACACTGGAGACGTAGCCTACTATTACAACGTAAAAACAGCGTGTTATACCTACAGTATCCACGCGTGCCGCTGTGGAGGCGGGTTTCGGGGTTTGGGTTTCACGGCTTTCGCGGCAAATTGTGGACACGATTGTTTAGGGGGGGGGGGGGGGGAGGTAGACTGTTGTTGACCGGGGAGGGGGGGGGGAGACACGTTTGTTGAGGGGACGACGACGACACGATTGTAGGGGGGGGGGGGGAACACGTTAGTTGAAGGGGGACGATGACGACGACACGTTTGTTGTGAGGGGGGAGGAGACACGTTTGTAGGGGGGGGGGGGGGGGCACGCTCGACAACGAGAGTTGGTTTTTATTGAACGCTCGACAACGAGAGTTGGTTTTTATTGAACGAGACTGCAACACGGAACAGCTGCACGAAACGATGGTCACGTCACTCTCGGTGACGGTGTCGACAACAATGAACACACGAACAATGTTAATAGAACAACACACAACCACATAACATCCCGAACCCATCAACCCCACTTAATCCTAACAACAAAACAAGTTAACAAAAGCCCCATTTGTCAACTGACAACCCCAATTCCCAGAATCCCCCGCGGCTCCGGAACACGGCGTAGTTTATATTAATCTTTATTATCCGAATGGGAAATGCAATATTTTAGGACAGATACACCATTAAACGCGTTTCTAATGACATTTCTAGCGAGAAATGTACATTTTCCTTACATAATCTTCAGTCAGTGAATGTGTATGATCTTTATTAATCTTTATTATCTGAATGGGAAATGCAATATTTTAGGACCGATTCACCGTTAAACGTGTTTCTAATAACATTTCTAGCGAGAAATATACTTTTTACTTGCATAATCTTCAGTCAGTGATTGTGTCTGATCTTTAGTTTTATAGTTATTAGGATTTGATCGGATCGCTCGCATGTTTCAACGTCAGGTTGTTAGGCTGCTTTCGCTAAACTAGCAGCTCACGTGCTTCCTGCGTTTGTGTTATTAAACTGTTACTTTATGTAACTTTTAATGATATCATCTTGTTAGAAACACGTATATCTGAGAGGCAACCCAGTCGCCAAAAGCATTCGTTGACAGTGTACGTTTCGTGAACACTGGATTACGTCGCATTTCAACATAAAATAGCGTGTTATACACACACACACACGCACACGCACGCACACACACACACACACACACACACACACACACACACGCACGCACAGACACACACACACACACACACACACACACACACACACACACACACACACACACACACACACACGCACACGGTGCATTTCGCTGCTAAAACAACAACAACAAAATATTCCCTCAAATATTATTACTAAAGAACCGTTTTCCAAAGAACGAAATGTAAACCAATGCATTCTGAATGGGAGTGTTTCTCAGATTTTTCCATGCTACACAGAACGAAATGTAAACCCATGCAAATAAAGACTTCATGGTCATAATAATTTAAATATCATTAATCTCCGTGTGTTGGGTGGTATTCTATTTTTTTCAACGGGGCTGCATCCAGTCACTTGACCGTCATGCTGCTATGGTGGTTGCTATCGACCGCCCCCTCTAATCCTTACATGGCTCTAAAAACCACGCGGCAAAGGAGCTGCCGTAAATTGTGTTGTTTTTGTCGTAAACTGGGGTCCGACGGTTAAAAAATAGACAGATATTCCGAGGTATCCTTAAAAGGCAGCTTGGATGTTTTTATTTTCTGCAGTTTAGACTTCTTCTATAACCTATTTTTGAAAGCAAAACACCAAGTTCATTGATTTAACGAGGCAGGGTTATTTGAAACAATTTATTCAATAAATATTTGTGAGAGGTCATTCCTTCTCCTGAGTTTGCTTCCTATTTATGTCTAGTGTACACCCCTACTGTCCAAAAGCATCCCCCCCCCCTCCCCATATGGATTTGGAGAGTTGTTGCCACGTCCCAGTGGTGGAAGTATCATATAATATGAAAGAGGGCATTCAATTATACTACAATGATCAATTAGGAGGCCGAAGCCCTAAAGGAAGTGATACAATAGGTGACTGAGGCGAGAACATTTCAGTAAACTGTACCTTGGGGTCTCTTATATATCAAAGGGGGTTTCAAAGGATGCATACACTTCAACCTGTGGCTCCAGCCCTACAGGAAATGACTCAGCAAGTGCTCCATCTCGTTGCACCTGCACCCAGCGGCTCGCTTGCAAGATTTTGGCCTGAAGTTCTTCCCAGACCTATACCCTAACAGTCCAACATGCATATCTGAGAATCAGGCCTCTCTTCAATAATGACAAAATGTTATGAGAGAAATACAGATTCACTTTTTGTTATCTCATAAGCGGCGTGGTGCCGGCTCCTTTTTACCTTTTGACCCCAGACTTCAAAGACGTGGCCACAGGCCAGCTGTGTCTACACACATTAAGCCACAAATGTACACCTCCATCTCGCAAAAAATGGGGCCTAGAAACTAACCTCTGTCTTATATACATTGACTGTACTGTTGGAGGTCACGCCCCTTTTCCGGCCTTTTCGAGATAGCTAGGGATGCTAAAATGTTTACACACATTTCCCGGGGCCCCGAGAACGACATATCCAAGATTTGTAGTTCTAGCCCATAGAGAAAAAAAGTTTTCCCAAATGGACTGTCATTTGGACAAAGCCCCTTCAGAAGTGTTGCCTGCGAGACCTAATGGTTCAGAATGTGGTGGAAAAACAGTTTTTGAGATAGGTAGGTCCTACTGCCCTGAAATTTGAAAACCATATTCTAGGGCCTAACTGGGACCCCCGCACCGAAACTTGGCCCGGTCGGACCCCGAGTGCAGGAAGGGGGGGCCTGGACTTTCATAATCTTCGCTCGGTGAATGTAAAGGATGTTTGGTCGGATGTTATGACGAAGAATCATAATGTGAATGGGAATATTCTATTAATGTCTTGATATCATCTTTCGTCTCAACACTTCTGCTGCAGCCGCTTAAAGTCTCACTCCGAGAACCTTAAAATATGAATCAATCCATTAGAAGTATGAAAATATCTTCCCGGTCGTGCAACAGGGCAAACAAGGTGTCCTTTGACATCTACGTTTCGAGACGATTGCAACAGTGCCACACATGATCCTATTTGAATATGTTTCGGGGTAGTAATTAGCTGTCGATTTTGGAGGCCTTTATCAATAATGACCAGCTATAGATTTGCTTCCCGATGGAGATTTTTGACAAATTACATGTTAATTAGCATCTACACATTAAGCTGAGTCCAATGAGATCAAGCTCGCCCTCTTGCTACACCGAGATCATGTCCTAGACCTAGGTGTACCATGTAAAATACATGTTACCATTAGCTAGAGTGTCATGCTTGGTGTCATTGGACTCAGCTCAACGTGTAGATGCTAAATAACATGTCATTTGTCACAATTTATTATCGGGAAGCAAATCAATAGCTGCTCATTATTGATTAAGGCCTCCAATTTCGACAGCTAATTACTACCATTAAACATGTTCGAATATGCTCATGTGTGGCACCGTTGCAATCGCCTGGAAGTGTAGATGTTGAAGGACACCTTGTTCGTTCTCCTACGCCACCGGGAAGATATTTACATGCTTCTGATTGACTAATGAATTGATTCAGCTATTCCCCCAGAAGTCTGGGGTCAAAAGGTCAAAAGGAGACGGCACCAGCCCCGTTGAAAAAAATAGAATACCACCCAACACACGGAGATTAATGATATTTAAATGATTATGACAATGAAGTCTTTATTTGCATGGGTTTACATTTCGTTCTGTGTAGCATGGAAAAATCGGAGAAACACTCCCATTCAGAATGCATTGGTTTACATTTCGTTCTTTGGAAAACGGTTCTTTAGTAGGGGAGAGCCGGGTCGATTGAAACACTTTTCAGTTAAACGTCTTTTTCAAAGATGACGTTACGTATACAAATAATTTCAACATGTGATCAACAACTCACATGTGTGTTATCTTAGTTTCAAGTGTAATTTAATACATATGTTGGATGATCGAGCTGTTTTTTAACTTTGAAAGTAAGTTGACATCTGTTTCAAACGCCCCGCCTAGTCGGGACGTTTGAAACACACATGCGGGACGAATGAAACAGCATATTTTAAAAAGAAACTATTGAACTTACTCTTGTTTTTATGCAATATACCGGACAACATAGTAGTGTATTCGTCATTGCTAAAATTTCACATAATTCCGCATAATATAAATAGGTTAAAATATATTTTTGGCCCGTGCGTAATTGTGCGTAATTGTCAATATGCACATTTCGATTAAAACTCACCTTTCTTCTTTTGGACGACTAAATTTGCATTAAATTTACTTATTACCCTGTCCTAAGTCATGTTTAAGGATACACAGTTGAACATCCTTTTATTTATTGAAACAAAAACTACCACGTCAACCGGATAACATGACTCCTGTTGCGTTTGAAACAAGTGTTTCAATCGTCCCGACAGCGACTACTGACACTTAAACCTTTTTTACCTCTAAACTTCAAAACTCTGACATCGCACACTTTAACACAGGTTTAAGTACTAATTCATCTGTTGTATAGTCATATTATTATGGCATGAGACAAAAAACACAACTATTTATTACAAAAAAACTACCGCAGGAAGGATTTTAGTTAGCGGTCTCTAAAACAGGTTTGGGGGATAACATTTGAACGGTGGGACGTCATTACATGAAATTGCGTGGGGTTGGTCAGTCTTGCGTGCTGAACGTAGTGACGAAATTTGACGTGAAAGCCTTGCGTGGTTCTCGAGGAAATCGCTGTGTTTCAATCGTCCCGTGTTTCAATCGACCCGGCTCTCCCCTAATAATATTTGAGGGAATATTTTGTTGTTGTTGTTTTAGCAGCGAAATGCACCGTGTGCGTGTGTGTGTGTGTGTGTGTGTGTGTGTGTGTGTGTGTGTGTGTGTGTGTGTGTGTGTGTGTGTGTGTGTGTGTGTCGGTGTGTGTCTGTGCGTGCGTGCGTGTGTGTGCGTGTGTGTGTGTGTGTGTGTGTGTGTGTGTGTGTGTGTGTGTGTGTGTGTGTGTGTGTGTGTGTGTGTGTGTGTGTGCGTGCGTGTGTGTGTGTATAACACGCTATTTTATGTTGAAATGCGACGTAATCCAGTGTTCACGAAACGTACACTGTCAACGAATGCTTTTGGCGACTGGGTTGCCTCTCAGATATACGTGTTTCTAACAAGATGATATCATTAAAAGTTACATAAAGTAACAGTTTAATAACACAAACGCAGGAAGCACGTGAGCTGCTAGTTTAGCGAAAGCAGCCTAACAACCTGACGTTGAAACATGCGAGCGATCCGATCAAATCCTAATAACTATAAAAGATCATACACATTCACTGACTGAAGATTATGTAAGGAAAATGTACATTTCTCGCTAGAAATGTCATTAGAAACGCGTTTAATGGTGTATCTGTCCTAAAATATTGCATTTCCCATTCGGATAATAAAGATTAATATAAGCTACGCCGTGTTCCGGAGCCGCGGGGGATTCTGGGAATTGGGGTTGTCAGTTGACAAATGGGGCTTTTGTTAACTTGTTTTGTTGTTAGGATTAAGTGGGGTTGATGGGTTCGGGATGTTATGTGGTTGTGTGTTGTTCTATTAACATTGTTCGTGCGTTCATTGTTGTCGACACCGTCACCGAGAGTGACGTGACCATCGTTTCGTGCAGCTGTTCCGTGTTGAAGTCTCGTTCAATAAAAACCAACTCTCGTTGTCGAGCGTTCAATAAAAACCAACTCTCGTTGTCGATCGTGCCCCCCCCCCCCCCCCCTACAAACGTGTCTCCCCCCCCTCAACAAACGTGTCGTCGTCGTCGTCCCCCTTCAACTAACGTGTCCCCCCCCCCCCCCCCCCCTACAATCGTGTCGTCGTCCCCCCCTCAACAAACGTGTCTCCCCCCCCCTCCCCGGTCAACAACAGTCTACCTCCCCCCCCCCTAAACAATCGTGTCCACAATTTGCCTCGAAAGCCGTGAAACCCAAACCCCGAAACCCGCCTCCACTGCGGCACGCGTGGATACTGTAGGTATAACACGCTGTTTTTGCGTTGTAATAGTACGTCTCCAGTGTTCATGGAAACGTACACCGTCGACGTTTTTTCTTGGCGACTGGGTTGGTGTGTGTGTGTGTGTGTGTGTGTGTGTGTGTGTGTGTGTGTGTGTGTGTGTGTGTGTGTGTGTGTGTGTGTGCGTTTGCATGCATGTGTCGGTGCGTGCGTATGTATGTGTGTGTGCGTGCGTGTGTGTGTGTGTGTGTGTGTGTGTGTGTGTGTGTGTGTGTGTGTGAGAGGGTGAACCACCCCTCCACAAAGAGGAAACCTGCATGTGTGACCTGGAAGTGATCGGGGGACATCCAGGATGTGACCTCTCCAGCTACTTCCTTCCGTCTGCTGCCCCTCATCCATCCATCATGGGACCGTGGGTCGATGTCAGGATAGAATCAGACTTTATCCCATATTTAGTGGACTGGTTTATTTGAATCTAAATCCTCTTACGATACCATATGGGCCTTTTTAACCTAGCGGCCATGTTAGTTATATCTGGGCTCCATCTTGGTTATCTTCTTCTAGCATTCAGACCAGAGATGGTAGAGAAGTGAATCTGGCCAGTTGTGGCAGGACAGCCTGGGGGTTATGGTGTTCGACTCCCAGCCTAAAGGTTCTGTGTTATACCTTAATGTTTGCAGTTCGACCTATAGGCCTGTATCAGAATTCCCTCTAGTTTGCTTTTGATGAAAGGATGTGCTAAATAATAAATATTAAGTTAAGGCCGAGTAAGTTAAGACCGAGTCATCCAATTGGAAAGAGGCATTCAATGAGCGCTGGTATTGAGCATAACCAGACTGGGCCTTTGAACTAACCAGTAACCTTCCACTTTACAGGTGTTTCTAAAAGACATTAGCCTGACATAACGATTGTAAGCTGTTTACTCGTGAAAGACCAACATGCCACCATAGCGACCGTCAACAGACTCTTATGGTTGCATGTTGAAGTAGCAAGCTAGTGCAGGAACATAATAAGCGCCACTTGTAGAACTGTTGATGAAACCATCCCTCCTTCGGATACAGTGCAGCAGCAGGACATGGAGGGTGATTCCACCTGAGGAGACCAAGTGCGATCATCTGTTCCTAACATGTGGGTCCGATGATCCGTGACAGTAGTTCAGTAGGGAGGAGGAGAGGCTCAAGGGCAAGGTCAGAGGTTAACGGTGAAGGTTGGAGTCAGTCCCAACAAACTGAGTAAAAACAATATGCTCCGTGTTTATCAGGTTCCTGTGAGTGTTTGTAGTCAGAATGGATGGAGCTGTCAAACTGGAGCGGGTTATCCAGTGGGACAAGCGGCTATCTAGGGTTAACTGAACATGGATTTGTGCAGTCGTAGATGATTTACTTTCTAAGCTCCTTAAAATATTACTGTTGTCCCTGCTAAACCATACACCCACATCTTTTACATAACCGTGCTCGCTCTATCATGTCCCTACAGTCTTCCTTTAAAATCACAGCTCATCTTTTGTTTGTTCATAAACGATTTACACTTTTGTTTGTTTGTTTTGTTCGTACGATTGTTCGTACAATTTTATTTTGGTTAGTTTAGTATAGTTAATTGTGTATTCCCCTGCCCCCACTTTTTTTAAAATCTTTATCTGTGATTGTTCAGCGTTTGTCATGGTTTGTTCTGTCACGCATGGATATATGATCTTGTTTGAAGAGGTGCTATTTTATCACTCCTTCCTTGTTCGTCTTGCGTCATATCTCGCTGCTTTGCATAGAGCCACTTGTCACTTTATATCACTGGTCGTTGGTTAATCCTTTCATCCAAATCACTTTTGGAAATGGCTGCTTATCTTGGACATTTGAATGTGAATGAGATGTGAAGTCACGCCGACACTTGACACACAACAACAGTAAAGACCAACAAACAGGCAGAAAGGTTTAACACCGTTAGCGAGGGGTCAATCACTGATAACCCGCCCCCAACGGTGACCACCCGTCCCGCCCATCCTTCTGTCACCATGGCTACGGGCGGAATCGTGTGAGGTCACAGGGTTGAGGGGAACGATATATGACTTCAAAGGGAGGAAAAGACGACGTGAGAAAGAGAGTTTGGGATGGACTGAATTGATGTTTAGATGAGGTGTGTGTGTGTGTGTGTGTGTGTGTGTGTGTGTGTGTGTGTGTGTGTGTGTGTGTGTGTGTGTGTGTGTGTGTGTGTGTGTGTGTGTGTGTGTGTGTGTGTGCACGCGTGCATGTGCGTGTGGGCTTGTGAGTGGTGCGTGCGTGCGTGTGTTTGTGTGTGTGTGTGTTTGTGGGGGGGTGTCACTGGGCCACTCTTGGCTTTTTTCTGGATAGCCTGAAACGTGATCTAGTCTGCATTCCTCCGTGAGAACCATCTGCCTCGTGGACGAGGGCTAACTCAAAGCATCGCTGTACTGTACTTATTGAGCTCCTTCTAATGCTTTCCCAGGTCATATATTATTATCTGCGGTGTACGGTTCAAGTCGTAGGACACAAGCCGCCCCACACCACAGTGTTCCCCCTGGTTCCACTTCTTGGTTCCTTCCAGGGTAGCAGGCCGCTGTTTTTTTTTGTGTTTGGTTTTGTGAGCCACCAGATTGTCCCTGTGTGTCCCAGCTGGAGGGGCGGGGGTCCGGGGGAGGGGCAGGGGGGCTTCCAGGAGCTGACTCACACCCTCCTTACTGGAAGCCTGTGACTCACTCGCCTCCCCCTCCCGCCCCGTTCCACACAGCCCTACCCCTCCCCAGCTGGCCGTGACCTGGACCCTTTCTCTCTTATGACGGGTTCCAGATGCCTCGGACACCAGCCTTCCGAGTTGCATTGTGACTTCATTTCCTTTCTCGTAGCACTTCCCATTCGTCTTTGTGATTGTGTCATGTCATTGGCTAGTCGTTGTTTTTTGTTAACTACATAGCCTCTTTAGCAAACAAAAACCCAACTTTACACTGTATTGCACGCACAGCAAGACCGTGCAATGCATAAATTGATGACTGGATTAAAGTAGCATTGTAATGAAGTGTGTAAGAGCATTTAAAATCGACATTAAATTAAAAACGTGGTACAAATACAAAGAAAATAAATCTCTTTACGTGGTGCAGCTATTTTTGTTATGTTTGCCTCACTGAACTCGGTATACTCTCAGATTTCCGAGAGGGGCCGACCAAAAGTGTGCGTGCCTCCGTGAAATGCCGCAAGAAAGCTATAGGAGAATTCCCCACTTGAAACTCGGAAGGCTGGTGACCAAGGCATCTGAAACACACCATTATTCCCACCTATATCAAGTATTACCCCTCTCCCCCTCCACTCTGATCCCCTTCCTCTAGTCAAAGGAATCCGGGACCCCCCCCCCCCCCCCCATCTTTAACCCTCTCCCCCCACTAACCAGCAGCTCGGACCCTCCCCCCAGACACCCTGCTGCCCATCCCACGGGCCACCATGGCTGATGACAAAACTCATTCACCAGAATATTCTCCAGTGGGCGGTAAAATGTGTTTCACTCTGAAACAGAAAGTAGAAAAATAAAAAGCCTACTGACACTGCTCCTCCCCTTTCAGCCTCTCCCTTCCAATCCACTCCCATCCTCCCCCTAATGCCCCTTAATCCCGCCTTCTGAAATGTTACCAAATACAGACCCACTGCTGCCGTTCTCGGATTGGCTGAGGCGGTGACGTCTTGACATCACTCCACAGAACAACAAACAAGATTCACATTTGGAATGTTGGCGCAGAACTGGAATTCAATGAACAAAAAGAAAACAACAAACGCGTTTTAAATAGAGCTGGAAGAGGGCTGGTTCATAGAATCCTACAAAACTTGTTTACTCCTTAACTAAGCATATGCTCTTAACAAAACTCTCCAAATTAACAAACCACTAGGTACTCTGGACCAAACCCTTAACCCTTAAACCAACCCTGAGGTACTCTGAACCAAACTATGTAACGCTTAAACTAACCCTGATGTACTCTGAACCAAACTCTGTAACCCTTAAACTAACCCTGAGCAAGGTAGAAGACATGCACCTCGGTTTCTTCATCTCTTCCTGGCTCTGGGAACCCCTAAGGACTATTTATAACCCCCTGACGTCTTAGCACTGCACTGTGTCTCCTCCAGACACTGAAGAGACAAAAGATGAGCACCTTGTGATTATCTCTACCTGTTCCACCTGAATCCTCCCCTAGGACCTATAAATAACACTGCTGTCGTCACTTCAAACAGCACCTCATATATCATCTAAATGACAGTCAATAGGGACTTGGGAATCCCTAAAGATGTTTTATCATTGTTTGCTTTCATCTATTTAAGAGTGACAGCTCACCTTTAATAGCAAAGAACAAAAAACACAAAGAACAAACAGAAATGTTGTGGATTTCATTCCAAAAAATTGGGATTCCCTTAATAAAACAGTATGACCTCCTTCCCAAAGTTGGACCTTGTCTTTATCCAGACGACCCAGTCGGGACAGGATGCGAACGACAGGAAGTGGTGCAGTGAGCACTCCAGCATCGTGGGTGATACGCTGCCAACCACAGCGCCCGTCCCACGAGAGCTCTCAGCGCACACTACGGTCAAGGAGCTTAAGAGGGAGGAGAGAGTAGGTGTGTGTTTGTGTGTGTGTGTGGCTGTGTGTTTGCCTTTACGTGAACTGGCCTCTGTTATCCACAACAACACAGATCCAGGCGGAAGTGCGTGCACCTGAGCGTGCGTGCAGCCGCCTAGCGTGGGATAGGGGAGGATAACGGTTAGCATCAGCATCAGCGGCCTGCGGCGGTGGGACTGATAGACCGAGCGGTCTATTTCGGCCTCGCCAGCGATGTGTCAGACGGGCAGAGGTGGCTGAGATCAGAACCCTCGCCCACACGCCTCCCGCCCCGCGTCGCCGAAGCCCTGCCGCTCTTGCATAACGCTGTTTATGTAACAGACAGTTCTGGAGCCAGGCTATAGTGGGATGACTCCCCCTCATTAGCATAGCACACTTGGGCAGTGTGTGAGATTAGAGATTTAAACAGAGAGCGTGCCCTGCTGTGTGCTCTACACATCTGTAAACCTATCAGGGGTCAGGTGGCCAAGGCTTTATGCATAATGCCAAAGGTTAAACGCTGCTGAGATTAAATGTTCAACGCATTTATTATTGTGTAATTCTTCTTAATAACTTTTATTTAGAATTTCTCATGAATTTTCAAATGTGAGCAATATATGTAAATCACAGATGGAGATAGATAGATAGATAGATAGATAGATAGATAGATAGATAGATAGATAGATAGATAGATAGATAGATAGATAGATAGATAGATAGATAGATAGATAGATAGATAGATAGATAGATAGATAGATAGATAGATAGATAGATAGATAGATAGAGAGTGTAATTGATCAATAGAGAGAGATTTGGTAATAGAATGATAGATAGATAGTCCACTGATCCCAAAGGAAATTCAAATTCTTAAATAGAGATGACAATAGAGCATAAATAGAGAGGTGATGAGTAATCATAGAGAAGAATCAAAGTAAAACTAGCATCTGGATGCTCTTTGTGTTTGAAGGTACTGCCTAAATACAGGGGTCTTGTGAGTCCAATACTAAGAGGGGATCTAGAAGGAGGAGGTTTGAGTTGTTAAACTCATGGGCATTGGACATTGAGTTGAACAAAACCCAATATCCCTATGCACAGATGAGCACTATATGTATGAGTGTGATTAAGAATAATGGTGCACACCTATAGCGATATATTTATATTGTGCATCTGTTAGTTGCTGCAACGGCTTGAACCTAACATGAGAAGAAGAAAACAGTAACAAATATGTATTACAATGCATTAGAGTTTTCAAACTGTATGGCGTTTGCAACAAAATACAATTTCAGTATTTAATGATTGCACGGATATATAGGTGTACAAGGTTATATAAAGGTTTTAGTTTTCAGACTTCTGGGCCAGATCAGAGCTGTAATAGCAGCACACACACACACACACACACACACACACACACACACACACACACACACACACACACACACACACACACACACACACACACACACACACACACACACACACACACACACACACACACACACACACACACACACACACACACACACACACACACACACACCCTGTTTTCAGAAACCATACTACTTGCATATTTCACATCTCCAACAAAACACCGCTCTGCCCGCTGCGCTCCGAAATAACCAGACTGACGTTCGGGCGACCAATCACACAGTTCGATTTTTCCACAACACGTTCCCCATTGGTCAACGGCCCCAGAGGGACGCCCGCCCACTGAACTCCTATTGGCTGGTTTTCCCGGCTCTCCGGAGGTCATTTGAATACGCCTCGTTTGAAGTAGAAAGGACTTAAATATCAGGACCGCTGAGCACAATGGACCAGGGGCACTGAGTGCGCTAATCTGACGCCGAACACCCCAGACTACTCTCACTTCTGATGTTTTCCTCTGAAGTATCGGATGATCTTGAAGGATATTGAAGAGGACTAGGGGGAAAGAAAGTTTGGATAGTTTCCCTTCCAGAGAAAGCTTTTATTGTGGATACTCTCCGGCTGCATTGAGGTAGGCTTTGCTGCACACATTGTTAACCCTCGGTGGGTCGATCTGAAACAGATAAACTGAGAATGATACAAGTCTGGTTTATGGACTCAACTGCGATCGCGTCTGTGTTACAATGTAATCCACTTAGGGAGAAAGTTGAAATTGTTGAAAGAGCAAATAGCCAATGTTCGACCGTGTTTGACAGCCATCGTTTATTTAGGTTTCCTGGTGCTTTTGTTGTTGTTTACCTCTCCCCTGGTTTATAGCCGGGCTGGCACACAGACCCACATTACTCACCACCGCCTGTGGTCGGATCTCTCCCAGCGTGGTTCGTGTTGTGCTGAGCGTGAGTCAGGAGCTGAGAACTGAGCCAAGACCAGATATCTGCTCTGTGTGCGTTCAGGGGGATAATGAGAGAGGGACGGGGGGCTTTCATGTGTGATTTCGAGAGCTGTGGGTCCGTGAATGAGGAGGGAGCGGAAAGTGAGAGCTGCCCACTGCCTGAAGATGATATAAGCCTGTGTTCTCCATTATCTCTGAGATAAGGGTCTTCATCCCTCACTTGTACACACAGCAAGTTGGTGTGTGTGTGTGTGTGTGTGTGTGTGTGTGTGTGTGTGTGTGTGTGTGTGTGTGTGTGTGTGTGTGTGTGTGTGTGTGTGTGTGTGTGTGTGTGTGTGTGTGTGTGTGTGTGTGTGTGTGTGTGTGTGTGTGTTCACGACTGGTTCAACAGCAGGTGACCTAGTCTAGATGTAATATTCCTCTTGGTCTCTTAGTTCCTCAAAAAGCCTTCTGGAACCTTGAACAATTGTGTTTACAAGGTTAGGGCAAATTTGTGTTATTTTAAAATATATATTATTGCCATCAATGTATAGCCTGATAAAACGGCAAACGACAGCTTAATTATGATAATTAAAATAATCTAAGATAATTTGACGAACAGGATCTGAGTTTCAGTGTGGGGTGTGTGTGTGTGCCAAATGTATTGATTAAAGTAATAGGCTACTATAAAATCATAGTCCAGAACAGACTCAAGTTAATACGTGAAGGAGCCTATAAGCCTGTGAGTGCATGAGAGGGAGTGGTCCTTTACGCTCATGTGATTGTGTTTGACCTCGCCGTATCTCTACGACTGTGATTGTTCCGGACAGTTTCAGGTTAGATTAGTTTTCCTCTGTGCAGTTTGCGTTCCAGTGCCCCCAGTGGTGTGTGGGGAGCAGTGACTGCTGCGCGTCCCAGGCCAGTTTATACCATAGGAGACTGTACAGGTTTATACCATTCTTGTATTCTGGGTTTATACCTGTCTATTAGAGCCAGGGTTCAAACCAATTGTTTCATTGACGATCTGTGATAGTTTCACATGGTTCTCTCTAAAATATACCTATTTCCATCTTATGTTCTAAGTAGAGACATGGATTCGTACTTCCTAAACCGTATTTAAATTTATTTTTCAGTATTGTATTAATCCAACGTTATTCTAGTCTTTCAGTGTTCTTGTGCATACGTCAATGCTTCTTTTCATTCAACTCCTTCCCTACTATCACACACACACACACACACACACACACACACACACACACACACACACACACACACACACACACACACACACACACACACACACACACACACACACACACACACACACACACACACACACACACACACACACACACACACGATACAAGATCGTTTATTGTAATATACACAATGGAAACATAGTTTGCACTGGGCAATGAAATTCTTAATTTGCAAGTTCCCTTCACACAAAATATGCTTAAAATAAAGTAGATAAATAAACTAAACTGCTAAAAAATATCTGTACAAAGAGCAGAATTTAGTTTACCAAAAACAGTTAAATATAAGGTGCAACACACACACACACACACACCTGATAGACGCTTACATCTTGTTCCAAAGTACAATGAAAGCGTTTCTTTATTGGTGTTATTAGGGGTGTAAGGTTAGGAAAGGCCTGACTCAGTGGCTTGCCTTATACCAATAAGTTCTCCCCTTATCTCTCTGTGCAAACAGCTGATCCCTGATTACATTGGAATGCACCCATGCTCCATTGGCTTCAGATGAGGTCAATAAAACCGTGTCCTTCTGCTTAGTGTAGGAAGTCTATTATCAGGTCTGCTCTCGTACTGATATATATACCGGTCTTAACTTTGTCTGATGTCCCTGCGTTGTGTTCCTCATGGACTGCTAAACACAGTTTGTGAATGAGGCTGTTTGCTTAGCGCTGTGTTTCCTCTGGTGTCTGACCGGTCTCCGTCGGGTGGCGGTATGTGGGACGTGTTGTCGTGAGCTGGGCTCCTCCACCCAGTTGTCTCCACCCTGTGGTGGAAGCCTTCCTATGTGTTTGTGTTCCTTGGCCCTGCAGAGTTTTTCAGGAGTGGAACTGTAATCACCAGCACCACAATATTTAGTCTGGGAACTCATGGTTTACCTCCGGTCTGAACGTGATATTCAATCAAGGGTGGTTTTACGGGAACATTTTCAGGATTCATAAGGTCTGGCATGAAGTAATCCATAAACCACAGGTCACGGCGTAGAATTATATTATCGACGTTATGCAACCAAAGAACTTCGACGAGCAAACACACACACTCACAGATTTAACCCTTTCGAGGTCAGAACCTCATCATATCCATCTCCATATTTCATGTCCTTCCCTGCCATGTGGGAGTTACAGCAGTCCAATGTAAACATGCTGTCCCAAGTGGTTTAACACATAACAGAATCAGGTACAGAATAAAGTTAAACTGGATACAAAATGATATGTCTGCTTGCACATGACACCATTGGGCCGATAAACTTTTATTAAACATATTGGCAACTTTAAATGAAATAAGCATTCTTCCTTCAAAAAGTAATACGATTACAATTTGATAATCAAACTCCACCAACTATCTACGTGTGTGTTTTGTGTTGTGTGTGTGTGTGTGTTGTGTGTTGTGTGTGTTTCCAGACAAAGTTGAAAATTACAAATGAAAACTAATCAAGCTGTTTTGGCACACCCACCATCGTCCAGAATGACGTTTATTTTCTCAGGTACATTGGGGATTTCATCAGAGTTGTCAGACTACAGACTTATGTTAGGGAGCCTGGTTTCTCCCTAGGCCACTTAAAGCCAAGCTGCTAAGCTTCAAATCATAGTGTGGACCTCCCAAAATACATCAACAGAGAATTATGAGATTCACTGCATTTAGTTCATAAGGAATATAACTGTTAGCAGCTGACACACAAAGTGTTTGACTGATGAAACAGTGTTAGTAAAGGGTGTACACAGACCCAAAATAGTGTTTACAGGCGCTTTGTTTAATTAAAGCTTTAACTGAATTGTTGACGTTGTTGTGTTGTTACTTTGACAGCCCGTTCTGGGAGTGGGGAAATGCCCATGTTTAGTATACTTTCAAAATTACAGACCATTCAGTTCAGTCAGTTCTTGTATAGGATTTGGTCGTTTGACGGTTATTTGTCCAACTTTAAATGATGATCAAGGTGTACAATCCTTTTAAATCCAAAAGTCAAAGACTTTGAAAAATTATACTTCCAAAAAAAGAAATCTACCCACTTGAGACGTTCCCCGCGCGCGCGCGTGTGTGTGTGTGTGTGTGTGTGTGTGTGTGTGTGTGTGTGTGTGTGTGTGTGTGTGTGTGTGTGTGTGTGTGTGTGTGTGTGTGTGTGTGTGTGTGTGTGTGTGTGTGTGTGTGTGTGTGTGTGTGTGTGTGTGTGGTGGTCTCTGCTGCCATATGGTTCCCAGAATAGCAGATAGGACGGATAACGATGGCTCGGGAGGTGAAGTGGTTCTTAGTGGTGGCTTAGGATCAACAGAGCCACCGCTGATCCTGTTATCTCCATCATCACCGCTGAAGGAGGCCCTGCTGGTGTGGTGTGTAGAGCAAGGCCAGGAGGGCCAGAGCAGACCATCCTGACCGCACAGTGGGTGATCTGAAGGGTTTTACTTGCTGAGCTCTCTGTAACGGGCCCTGGGGTCCAGCCCACAATGGTGCTGATCCACTGTCAGAAACAACCTGATTAGTTCAATGATAGAGTTCACATCAACCACCACAGTCAAGTTAGTTTTTTATACGGCTTTCTTTTCTTTTATATCCAACATACATAATCCAACATACATGTCTGTTATGTAAGGGCATATTAGCCTCCTCACACTCAATGGAAGAAAGTGTGTCCCTCTAAGGCCCATCTTTCAGACCACATGACGTTCACACCTCCTGTCTGCCTTATCCAGGTCAGGATGCCCCCCACCACACCTTACGCCGGTAAGTTCGGCCCCTGCAGCGCCTACAACAGCAACAACAACCACCCCCCTCCACCCCGCAGCCCCTACCGCCAGAACAACAACCACAACAACATCACCTCCAGCACCCGGCCCTGCAAGGACGGTCTCTATGACAACCAGGCCCCCGCCCGGCCCTGCAAGGACGGTCTCTATGACAACGCCCCCGCCAGGCCCTGCAAGGACAGTCTCTATGACAACGCCCCCGCCAGGCCCTGCAAGGACGGTCTCTATGACAACCAGGCCCCCACCAGGTCCTGCAAGGATGGTCTCTATGACAACGCTCCCCCCAGGCCCTGCAAGGACGGTCTCTATGACAACGCCTACACCGCCACCGAAAACCCCTACGACATCCCCCAGCCCTGCAGCCCCCACCGGACCACCGCCACCACCACCAAACACCACGTCTACAACCCCGCCCCCGCCAGCCCCGTCACGGAGAACCCCTACAGCACGCCGCACCCTGCGCCCGGTGCGCGATACCACCACCACCACAGCAGCAGCAGCACTTCCTGTAGCGGGCGGCTGTACCGCAACGCTAGCAGCAGTAGCAGTAGTGGCGCCGGCGAGCGTGACCGCTATCGGAACGCGTCAAACAGCAGCGCAGGCAGCGACCAGTCCTACAGGAGCAACAGCGGGGGGCCCGCCGACCCCAAGGAGGGCCGCTTCGGCAACGGCATCACCGCCAGCTACGGGGAGATGTGTTACCACGACAACAGCCTGGTGTCGGGTTCCCTTGAGGCTCTGATTCAGCACCTGGTGCCCACGGTCGACTACTACCCCGATGTGAGTACTACGGGCGATACTCGCTAGTATATGAGTTCTGTACTTCTATGTAACACTATGTGGTGGGTCCTGGGAACAAAGTACACCGAGTTCCCCAGGATAACGACCGGGCATTCCTGAGGGATGTGACCTGGTCACTGACGTTTCACTTGGCAGCTTACTCATGAAATTACTTTTTATTGAAGTTGTATATCATCCAATAAAAACACCACCTTTTGTAGTCCTTTGGGAAGTGCAAAAGAAAAAAGTACAGGAGTCAGTTTTTGGCTAGTTGGCTGAGCCCCTTCCTGAGCCACTTAGCCTGCTCCGTGAGGAAGCTAAACGCCATGCTAACGGCCGGTTCCTTCCTGTTCTTTCAGCGGTCATATGTGTTCACCTTCCTGCTCAGCTCCCGCCTCTTTCTCCACCCCTACGAGCTGATGAGCAGGGTGTGCCACCTGTGTGTGGAGCAGCAGAGGTCTGGGGACCCCCTGCTTGACAAGGTAGGCTCAACTCTCTGACCTGGAGCAACTGGCTCAGTCCCTCCACCACGGCCTCTCCTGGTGGTTCGGCCTTCGTATAGAGGTCTTAGGGTCAGCTGTGAAAATGAATGCTGGGATTTAATTGATAAATATGTTAGTTTTTTGAAGACGCTATGTAAAACTTGAGAGAAATGGAAGTTAGGCACTTCAATTTGAACAAATTTAGGCTTATGAAAGTTACATTTTCTGACTCTTACGATTTGAAGAATTGAAACTAGGCGCTGAAATATGATGACACACAGACACACAGACACACAGACACACAGACACAGCCCCTCCTCACCCCTGCTGTGGGTTCAGATCCGTGTCTGCGAGGTGGCCCCCAAGCTGGTCCAGCTGCTGACGGAGTGGACCGAGACCTTCCCCTACGACTTCAGGGACGAGAGGATGATGCGCTGCCTCAAGGACATGACGCACCACGTTGCTAGGGGCGACGAGGTTAGTAGGAGCTCTGACACATGTGTGTTGTAGTCCTCAATATAAATACACGTGTTGCAGTTCTCAGTATTCATAGATGTGAATTGTATTCCCTAATATTAATACATATACTGTGTGTATAGCGGCCCCCTGTATTATTAATTCAAGTGTGTGTATGACGGCCCCCAGTATTAACATATTGTTTGTGTCTATGGCGGTCCCCAGTATTAATGCAAAGTGTGTGTATGGCGGTCCCCAGTACTAACATAGTGTGTGTATGGTGGTCCTCTCCCCAGTATTAACATAGTCTGGGTGTATGGCGGTCCCCAGTATTAACAAAGTGTGTGTATGGCGGGCCCCAGTATTAACGCAAAATGTGTGTATGGCGGTTCACAGTACTAACGTAGTGTGTGTATGGTGGTCCCCAGTATTAACATAGTGTGTGTATGGTGGTCCCCAGTATTAACATAGTGTGTGTATGGTGGTCCCCAGTATTAACATAGTGTGTGTATGGTGGTCCCCAGTATTAACATAGTGTGTGCATGGCGGTCCCCAGTACTAACATAGTGTGTGTATGGTGGTCCCCAGTATTAACATAGTGTGTGTATGGCGTCCCCAGTATTCGTGGCGGGCCATGCAGCAGATGACTCAGCGGCTGATCAAGCGCCTGTCGGCCCTGGGTCAGTACGAGGAGGCAGTGGCCGCGCTGAGCGCAGTGGCATTGGAGCGCCCCGCCTCGCTAAAGAACAAGCTGACCTCCGCCCAGCGCGCGGATGCAATGAGCGTGTGTGACGACCCCTTCGTCCTCGCCCAGCAGCTCACCCACATCGAACTGGTGAGCGGACAGAGGTTCATACGTTGTTTGGTTTGGGGCTCTTTTCCCTTTATGGACGGTGCAGCGGGTTGAGGAAGAGGGTAAATGACATGTAGCATAGGACCAAAGGGGGAATCAAACCTGCGGTCGATTCAAGGCATGTCACCAAGCTACCGATCGGTCCGACTAAGAAATATATTTTACATCCAAGTCACACTCACTGTTGTGTCTCTGTCGTGTTCAGGAAGTATCTGGCACATAGGAGACATGGGCGTTTTAGTCATTAGGTAGTGAGTTGGTCCTACACTGATGGCCAAGTTTTTGTGGCCCATCATTTAATAATCTGAAAAGCCTGAAACAATCAATCGTAATAAGCAGTGCCTGGTTGTAGTATCAACACCATGAGCTTCATGTCATGAAGTATCTGTTGATATAGGGTTCACCGGGAATATTCCCTCTGCTTTTCTTTGTGTTGGATCCGCCGTTTCAAAGCGCTCGTTATTTCATTTGGAGATGATTTGAATCGATAAGAATCCATCTGCAGTCCCTCTGTATCCTCAAACTGGGACAGTTGAGCTTGTGGTTCTAAAGTAATCCTGTCTCCCCATCCCCCGTACCCTCCTGATTCTCCTCGCCCCCCCTCCAGGACAGACTGAGTTTCATCGGCCCAGAGGAGTTCATCCAGACGTTTGCGCTGAAGGACCCTCTGGAGAACCACAAGGTACATACCATTCTACTCACTGAGGTCGTACACTGGTTCATTAAATCACACCTGCCTGAGGCTCTTTTCACAGACAAAGGGAATAGATCACAGAAGTGGGAGAGTGCACTGTACTAGTGTCAGGTATAGGTCTCATTGTAAAGACCATCAAGGCAGAGACCGCACACTCTGAAGTAGTCTAGTTTTCCAATCCTTTAACTTAAGTATGTATCAATGGAGGGACTTTTACCAACAGTTGCACCCCGCCACACACGCATCAGTGGGGCCATCCATCTGTGTGCTAGCACTGAAGCAGCCATTGCATAACTGTTGAATGTGTTGAGTGAGTCATGCTCAAGGGGATGTGTGGGGATGTTTGTGTGTGTGTGTGTGTGTGTGTGTGTGTGTGTGTGTGTGTGTGTGTGTGTGTGTGTGTGTGTGTGTGTGTGTGTGTGTGTGTGTGTGTGTGTGTGTGTGTGTGTGTGTGTGTGTGTGTGTAGTGGGGCTGTACACGTTACATCACCTCAAGGGGTCAACTTTATTTATAAAGGGCTTTTAACAGACATGTACGTCACCGAGGTCTTCAGAAGGAACAAACAGCACTGGAAACATTATTTTAGAAGTGTGGTGGTGCTTTTTAATTAGCCAAGAGAAAAGGTGAACAATAATCAATCATCTATGAATATTCCTGATGTATTTACTGAGAAAGGCTTTTATTTGTATAGTAAGATATTACATGGATTTTAGTAAAAATAACACAGAACTCTGCGTTCTAATGCATCTACATAGAAACGGCAGATAGTTTATGTGTTGTGGTTCACAATGTTTGTCCCTCCTGTACTGGGGTTCAGTATAGTGAGTATGTATTAACTCTGTGTACTGTGTTTATAATGGGGTTGAGTATAGTGAGTATGTATTAACTCTGTGTACTGTGTTATAATGGGGTTGAGTATAGTGAGTATGTATTAACTCTGTGTACTGTGTTATAATGGGGTTGAGTATAGTGAGTATGTATTAACTCTGTGTACTGTGTTGTAATGGGGTTAGGTGAGTATTAACACTGTGTTTACAGTGTTATAATGGGGTTGAGTATAGTGAGTATGTATTAACTCTGTCTTATTAACTGTTCCTCCTGCTGCAGGGATTCTTCCGGAAGAGGAAGACCAGTAACCTGGAGGCGTACGTCAACTGGTTCAACAGACTGAGCTACCTGGTGGCCACAGAGATCTGTCTGGTGAGACTGGTGTCTGTCTGTTTGTCTCACCCCTCTATCCTTCTGTCTGGGATCTGCATGAAACTGATATATCTCTTTGTGAACCTCACTTTGCTTCCTACCATCTCTTCTTACTTTAAGTTTTGTACATAAATAAGCCCAGGCCCCTTTTTGTCTATCGGTTGTCCCTTGCCCTCTCTTCTCACCATTCCCTTAACCTTTTTCTGTTGTATTTATCTCTGTTGACCTCTGACCTCTGTGACCCTCAAGCCGGTGAAGAAGAAGCACAGAGCACGTGCGATCGAGTTCTTCATCGACGTGGCCCAGGAGTGCTTCAACATCGGGAACTTCAACTCCCTCATGGCCATCATCAGTACGTACTGTGATCCATGACATCATCATCACCCATTTCCCTCATGATGTTGTACTGTTGAACTCTCATGACATCGTCATGGAGAGCAGCATAGTGTAGAGGGGTTTTAAATCTCCAATGTTGTCAGTATAACCTGTAGGCCTCCTAGAGCAGCCTGCCCTAGCCTGCCCTAGCCTGCCCTAGCCTGCCCTAGCCTGCCCTAACCTGTTACCTAATGACGTATCTAAATTTGCTTCGGATAAACGGTTCACAAAAAAAAGAGAGACAACTCATTGATGCATGTCGACATTTTACTTTTGTTTAAAAACGATGCATCTATTTATTGATTATTATGTTGTTATTATTATTTACTACCTCTCTAGCTCTCATGCCGATGTTCTCATAAGGCCAGCCAATCATAAACCAGCTGAGCCTCTAGTCACGTTTGTCATCTCCTGTGATTATGTCCATCATGTGACCCAGCAGTAAACAGAGTGGGCAGCAGCTGTGATGGAGACCCAGCCCTCCTAAATGATGGATTCAATTCCACACAGCGCTAACTGAATCAGACGAGGCTGGCGCTTCTGGTGCTTCAGTCGTAGCTCAGCGCTAGGTGTAGCTCAATGCAGTAGTATTACTAGTTGTAGCTCACTGGTAGCTGTAGCTGGTTCTCATCAGCAGCCCACCACTCTAGTCTGTTCTTAACTAACGATATACAATATTTTTTCTCTTCTATCTTTCTATCAATCTTTCTTCTATTTTTTTTTATCCTCTATCTTTCTCTGCTCTGTCTGTCTCTCTCTTCTCTCTGTCTCTGGTCTCTCTCCTCTGTCTGTCTCTCTCTCCTCTGTCTGTCTCTCTCTTCTCTCTGTCTCTGTCTCTCGTCTCTCTCCTCTGTCTGTCTCTCTCTCCTCTGCCTGTCTCTCTCCTCTCTCTCTCTCACAGCTGGTATGAACATGAGTCCTGTGTCTCGTCTGAAGAAGACGTGGAGTAAAGTCAACACGGACAAGTTTGACATTCTGGAGGTCAGTGTGTGTGTGTTGGTGTGCAATCTGGCGGTTATCCATAAACCTACATAAACTAATTTGTGTGCGTGTGTGTGTGTATAGCATCAGATGGATCCCTCCAGCAACTTCAGTAACTACCGGACCGCTCTGCGCGGGGCCACCCAGAGGTCAGAGACCGCCCACAGCAGTCAGGAGAGGGTGAGACACACACGCCCGCACGCACGCACATAAGGAAACTTGCCAGGGTTTAAAGGTTATGGAGTTGAGTATTTTAACATAGAACATTCTTTGTTAAAACGATATTTGCAGTACTAAATAATTTGTGATAACAATTGAAATTATCTAACATAATAATAAAATACGTTTTATTGTTTATTATTCAGCTACATTTCCTTGTGTCGATCTTTCTGCTGGTTGATTATTCTAGAAACAGCGTGAAGGTTAACCAACCCTGTTGTGTTTCCAGATTGTGATCCCGTTCTTCAGTCTTCTCATTAAAGATATCTACTTCCTCAATGAGGGCTGCGCTAGCCGACTAACCACCGGACACATCAACTTTGAGGTCAGTCCAGGAGTTAAAGTTAAGACATTTCTATTTCAACAAATTGTGAGGCTGAATGTACAATCAACCGTTTTATATTCTACAATTCATTACAATGGTTCCATTTTTATCATAGAATGTCTTTTATAATTGCTCCCCCTTGTGGAAAAAAATATGCATTACTTTATTTACACTTTCACCCTAACTACACACCTCTTTTGTTTATCTAATTATCATGTTCTTCTTCGACAAGTGTTTACCAGAATATGGTCATAGGATAGTGATACATGATGGTTACATTTTTGGAATGCATGTAAGTCTAGGTTAAATTATGAATAAACTCCTTTCTAACTCCTGCTAAATTGAATGAATTCAACCGACAAAGATACTGGGTTAAATTCCCTAATGTCCACAATCTACCTGTAGTCATCCTTGAGATTGATAAGATAACCCCTACCTGCTCCTTAATGCCATGCTTCTCAAACTCACTGTCCCCGGTCCCTCTCGCGTGGGCAAATTCGTACATCTGAAAATAGTACAGATGGGTAAACTGCGCTGTGGTCTGTCTGCGTAGAAACTGTGGGAGCTGGCGAAGCAGGTCAGTGAGTTCCTGGTGTGGCGCCAGGTGGTCTGCCCCTTCCAGCGGGACCGCCGCATCCTCCAGTTCCTCGTCACCTCGCCGGTCTTCAACGAGGACGGTGAGTGTCGACTGCCATGACATCACGACCGCCATGACATCACAACCGCCATGACATCACGACCGTCATGACATCACGACCCCAATGAAATCACAACCGCCATGACATCATGACCGCAATGACATCACGACTGCTAGATTCACCCTCAATGCTGCCTTGTATGTTTGATGTTTCTTTATTATTTATTGTCTATTACCCATTTCTAATGGTTATAGTAATATTAGTTGCGTCATTGAAACATTTAGAGACCATAAAGTTATTCTTACAGCTAATGCTGAAAGAAAGGTTTTGTTTTATTAGTACATCAAGCACTTGATACAAATACGCATTTCATCCAGTGTTACCGAGGTGATATATATGTATACCATTGGTGTGGCTAATGTGAATGCTACATGGTTGCAGAGCTGTATGGGGTCAGAACAGTCGCATTAATAATGAATGCACAGAGAAGGATTCACAAATGTATTTTGTGATTTATAAATTACTCTCTTCTCACAAATACATTTCAATGCACACACAAATGGATATCGGTATGTATAAATGTAAAATAAATCCATAAACAAAAATAAGTTTCACAAACACATTTCTGATCCACACACAAATGTGTCTTGTTTTAAATAAATGTAATATAAATCCATAAATATATTAATTTAAAAAATATTTGCAATTTTCATAAAAAATGTATTTGGATGTTGTTACATTTATATACAAACTGTTAAACTTGAATTAACAAGACGCTTTTAATTTGTGAACTTGTTTTGTGTGTGACCTGGACTGTATTTATATTTTTGAGACTCCTGACGTGGATGGATTCACAAATTGATTTTTTTCAACAAGGAACTCTCTGTAGCCAATCAGATGCCTCCCTCGTTTTCAGCCAATCACATGACTGCCTCCGAGCCTCTCGGTTCCCTCGGTCAAAATGTCTATGGGAAATAACATGTTTTTTTTTAATGATCGTACATAACAATCTCTAGGTGACGAAGAAGTAATAGCTGCGTCACGTTTTGATCTACACCCCTTTTCTATCTAGTTTCGACTGGGTTTTGGGATTGTCGGTGCCGTTAATGTAGTAAACGGCACGAGATGTAAAAATCCAGTCACTGCAGTCATGTGATTGGCTGAAAACGAGGGAGGCATCTGATTGGCTACAGAGAGTTCCTTGTTGAAAAGACTGCATTTGTGAATCCAGCCACGTCAGGAGTCTCAAAAATCCACATATAAATACAGACCAGTTCATACACCAGCTTAACAGTTTGTATATAAATGTAACAACATCCAAATACATTTTGATGAAAAAAAAAATCATACATTTATGGATTTATATTACATTTATTTAAAACAAGACACATTTGTGAGTGGATCAGAAATGTGTTTGTGAAACTTATTTTTGTTTATGGATTTATTTTACATTTATGCATACCAATATTTTGTATTATTGGTATTTGTGAGAAGAGAGTAATTTAAATATAAATCACAAAATACATTTGTGAATCCTTCTCTGTGCATTCATTATTAATGAGACTGTTCTGATCCCATAGAGCTGCAGCTAGCTTAGCATGAAGCATAGCTTCATAGATAGTTTAATGTAATGTTTACTAGTTGTAGGGCTATCATGCTGACCTGGAATCTTCCTCTCTCTGCAGAGCTGCACCTGGCCTCCTATGAGAGCGAGGGGCCAGAAAACCACATGGAGAAGGACAGTCGCAGGTCCCTCAGGTAGAGGCACGCACGCACGCACGCACAGACGCACGCACAATCACACCGTCTCAGTGTTAATAAAGATCTGCTTGTTTTCTGCTGCAGGTCCTCTCTGCTTCATCGGGAGAATCGGTCCTAGAGTAAACGTAGATGTACACATCAAACACCCCTCTGAAGGGGGGAGGGGCCAATGAATCAACCCATCTTACAGTCAGATGAAAAGTGTTCAGTACTGCCATTGGTTAACATAAATGGGACAGTAGGCCTATGTGTGTAGTACGTATCATCACAGCTTGATAAAATATAATTTTTTTATATTTCATGTCAGTAAGGTGGCAAAATGTTTATCAGGAACCATTCAATTAGTTTTCCTTTTTAAATTCAAAATCCTTAAATGGTAATACTTATAGTAACCGGTGTTATGATACACACTACTTTACTAAAACTGCCTGCAGTACCTAATGATGTCTTTTTTAAGCTAAAGAAGTGTTACAACTCTAATCGGGAAGTCAAACTTGTGACAACGATGTGCTTTGAACAACCTTTCTGTGAGGTTTAGTAAAGTAGAACCAAAATGGCCGCCAGCTGCCTTGTCATGGAGTGCTTGATATTTTTTCTGCCTTATTCGGAGCAGTTTGTTGCGCTCAGGTCGCGTCACTGATTAATAGGACGCAAACGTATTATCACGTTCTGGTAATACTCTTGCGTCACCTGGAGGAAATGGTTTAGTATTCAGGATCTTGACACTATTTGTTAGTCAGGGTATCTTGTTTTGAGTGGGGCTGGCAGAGTAGAAGGAAACAATGTCACAAACGTTTTATAAATTGTTGTGGTGTTATTCATGATTTCCTTTATTTCTCTACAACCTGGATAGTTAGGGTTCGGTCGAGTCTTTGCGAATCAGTGGTTATTTGTGATTAGATGTCCTCTGTGGGAAATGAACCCAGTCGGCACCAGAGCACTTCAGTACAGACGTGGTGTGTGTGGTTATTTCAGGTTGTGAGGCCCCTCTCTGAAGGCGCCGTGCAGTATTAACATTGTATGGTGTAACCATGGCTTTGTTTTGTATATTAATATCTGGTGGTTAGGAGCTTGTTGCTGGTTAGCTTGCTCTGGTTCACCAACTCTAACGTCTGTGCTGCTTTATTACGAAACCTCAAACTTCTCATCATCTCATCTGCGACGGTCGCTGACCTCGCCGGCTCACCCCCTTCGGAATAAGCCTGTACAAAATGTTTTATTTTGTCATGTTGAAGTGATCTAAGTTTTCTTCTATCAGACTTTCAAATGTATGTGTTTTTTGTATGTTTTTTGTGTATCGTGGCCCGATCTGGGTTTTCTCACTAAAGCTCTCTGTGAAAATGAAATTCTATATATTTTTTCTTTCAAATAAACGGACTGAAAATGTAGTTGTTGTTTTTGTGCTTCGTTGAGATTCAGGTTCACCAATGTGTTGCATTTCTTGCATTTTCCAAAAGGTCTGAACTCTATCTTTAGATGGAGGACATTGACATGCAGGACTTTCCATTATTTCCACAGTACAGTGTATTAATAAAAAAAAACATTTGAGATAATCTGAATCCGAAACCTTTTTTCAAGTAATAAGTATACCTATTAAAGGCATTGCTAACAACTAAACAACTTTTTGAATACGAACACATAAAATGAATATGAGGACCGGGAAGAGAGCGGCCAGTTGTTCTTGTTGCTGAGCGATAGTGTCCACACTGAACAAACCCTTCAGACGAGCCTAGCCTCATATCGAACCCTTTGTTTTTTCCTTTAACAGGAATGGGATTCAGTGCATTGCAACATTCGTCTAAATTGCAACCGATTACAAGAGCAATGCAATCAAATGCTTTGGTTCGTCTTTTTACTTACTTAGTTATACTAAGCCTATGGCCTCTACTCCTTTAAATGTTGAAATTATTTTCAATGAAAAGGGAAGATCTCCCAGCCGCTCCTCTGCTGCTCTGGTTAAGCTCACTGAACACGTGCCTTCACTCCCCTCATCCAAATCCTCCTCTTCCTCGTTTCCAGCTCTAATCCTTCTTGTGCCTCATCTGTCCTACTCAGTTTCTCTTTCCTCCTCTCCTTTTTGTTTCTCTCTCCTCTCATCTCCTCCTTCTCATCTTCTCTCCTCCTATCCTCTCTTCAGCTGAGGATATATTATTAATACAATATCCACAGTTATGAACACAGACCAACAGATAGTCAGTTTGATGGTACTAAATGCAGATAATATCCATAACTACTTTACTCAGACAAGAAGGATGTGTCCCAAGAAAGTGTCACAAAAAATGGAATTTATTAGTCAATATCTTGGATCCAGTTTCAGAAGTATACTGTGAAAAGTTCAACAAATGTAACTTTTCTGCCATTCTTTGCTTTCTCCAACATCATAACCCCACCCGACTCCTATCCACACATACGACAGCGGGATCATCCAACTCCATGGCGTTGTTATTATAACAGTTCTTCACATCTACGTGATCCCTCAAATATTCAGAGTAGGTCACCTTCAGCCGAGAGAGAGAGAGAGAGAGAGAGAGAGAGAGAGAGAGAGAGAGAGAGAGAGAGAGAGAGAGAGAGAGAGAGAGAGAGAGAGAGAGAGAGAGAGAGAGAGAGAGAGGTGGGGAAGAGATAGAGAGAGAGTGAGAGAAGTGTGTGTGTGTGTGTGGGGGGGGGGGGGTCACACGTAGCTCTCTGCGCATGCCCACACCACTCCAAATCCACACCCTCATTGGCAGCTGACTCTCCAGCGCCCTGCCCATGGACTCCCTGCCCCGACCGCGGTGGATCTCCGTGGACCGAACAAGTGCTTCCCGCCGGACGTCCTGCAACACTCCGCGTCCCCCGTCCTGCCCTGTGATTGACGCTAAGCCTCTGGACCGAGGAGGAGGGGGTCAGGGTTCATAGCCCGGTCTGCCTTTAAAACCGTTATTTATTATCTCCGTTGGATATGATGAATCGCTGTCAGTATTCGCGGGTAGCTCTCTTGTGGGGTAGAACAGCATAGTTCATATATTATCTCCGTGTTATTCCTACGCTATGGACGGGATACTGTGCAAAGCGTTGTTTCTACTGTTGGTGATCCTGTTATGTGGAGCGCAGGAGAAGTCCTGCGACGAACCGCTGGATCTGTACTTTGTCCTCGACAGGTGAGTTAGAGGTCCTCACCACTGTTCAATCCTACTGCGTGCGTGTTGGACTGTGTGTGAGTGGGAGAGCGTGGGTGCGTGTGTGTTTGTTTGTGAGAGAGTGCGCGTGCGTTGCAGAATATCCTAATATCCAGCGTTCCAACCTCTGCACGTTTGAAGTTCTCCATAGAGAAAGCGAGTCCTTGTATGGCTGTGTTCAGCTCTGTTTAGATCTCCCCTTTTTCGTTCCCCGTACAGCTTTCACCCACCCTATGTTAATGTAGGCGTCCCTGTCCAGGGGGAGATTGAGGGATGTCTGTGTCTTGAAGGCTGTATCACCTATTTCGTCGTGGCTTTTAATCTGTTTCGTCATAAAGGACCAAGAATCAGTGACAACATTGATTTCTTGACGGTTTCCCCCCTCGGTTCTTATCTAGTGTGAAAGAATGTGTAAGAGTGAAAGATGTGTAATTGTGTCAGTGTGTGTAGTGTCACTAAGTGTGTAGTCTGAGTGTAATAGTGTAAGTGTGTGTAGTGTGTGTGGTTGACCCTGGTTGTAGTGATGTGTTGTGTTGTGTTCTGTCAGGTCTGGCAGTGTGTCTGGACACTGGGATGAGATTTATGGCTTCGTTAAGAACTTGACCGACCGATTCACCAGGTAGACCTCTCTCCTCTCCTCTCTCCTCTCACTTCCCCTCTCCTCTCCTCTCTCCTCCTCTCTTCTCTCCTCCTCTCCTCTCTTCTCTCCTCCTATCCTCTCTCCTCCCCTCTCCTCTCCTCTCCTCTCCACTCCTCCCCTCCCCTCTCCTCTCCTCTTCTCTCCTCTCCTCTCCTCTCCTATCCTCTCTCCTCCCCTCTCCTCTCCTCTCCTCTCCTCTTCTCTCCTCTTCTCTTCTCTTCTCTTCTCTTCTCTTCTCTTCTCTTCTCTTCTCTTCTCTTCTCTTCTCTTCTCCTCTCCTCTCCTCTCGGCTCCCCTATCCTTTCTCCTCTCCATTCTATCACTTTGTGTTCTGGTTCCTATAGCAACCCTCTCTCGGTCCAGGTGTTGTTTACAGACTTTTTTGTAGCTCCTTGATGTCAACTGTATACTGTGCTTGCTCTCAGAGGTTCCTTTTTCGTCAGAGCTTTACTTATTTATCCTTTATCAAACTATTTATTCACACAGTCCCGTTCCGGTTATCGTCGATAATTTCTTTATTCAGTAACTAACAGTCAAGGTCTGCATCGCTCACGAAATGCATTGCAAAGAATTCAACTGAAGGACAGACTCTTTGTTCAGCTGAAATAACCAGTGTCTGTGTGTGTGTGCGTGTGTGCTTATGTGTGTGTGTGCCTGCATGCGTGTTTGTGTGTGTGTGTGTGTGTGTGTGTATGTGTGTGTGTGTGTGTGTGTGTTAGTCCCAGGCTGAGGCTGTCCTTCATCGTGTTCTCATCCAGTGCGCGTGTAGTGCTTCCTCTGACTGAAGACAGGTATCCCCATCCTCCTCTTCATAACACTCAAAGTTCTCACCGTCTCTCCTTACACATGTTCCTGCTAAAATGGTGCTCCTCATCATCATCATCAATATCATCATCATCATCATCATGTTTAAACACCTCTCCATAAGGCGTTACGACCACCATTCAGTGTACTATGTACGTGTAGTTAATGCTAGTGATCACTGCTGGTTTACTGTCATATTCAGAGGTTGGGCCATAGCCGTGTTATTATGTTCTGCCTGGCAGGTCTCAGATCGAGGAGGGTCTGAAGGTTCTGAGTGAGATCAAACCAGCTGGAGAGACCTTCATGCATGTCGGGCTGGAACAAGTATGAGGACATGTACCTTGATACTGACCATTTAAGTTACTACTAATATAGTATTGGCTGTTTGGCACATGAATTATTCTATTCGTCTTTGTGTAGATTTGTTCCTTACCCTAAATGTCCTCATCTACATCTGGCATAAGCATGGCCAGTGTGTTGATGGCACTGATTGATTCATTGATTGATCGATCAGGTGCAAGAGCAGATAAAAGGAAAAACAGACGTCTCGTCCTCTGTGGTCATCGCCCTGACCGACGGGAAACTGGAACCTTACATCAACGAGCTCTCTATCAAAGAGGTACACACACACACACACACACACACACACACACACACACACACACACACACACACACACACACACACACACACACACAGTTGTATAAGCTCTATCAGAGAGATACACACACACATACAGACACACACACACAAACACACACACACACACACACACACACACTCCTCTCCTACAAGCTCTATAAGAGAGAGGTACACACACACACACACACACACAAACACCCCTACAAGGTCTATCAGAGAGGTACACACCTAAACACACACACACACACACACACACACACACACACACACACACACACACACACACACACACACACACACACACACACACACACACACACACACACATACACACTCCTACAAGCTCTATCAGAGAGGTACACACACACACACACACACACACACACACACACACACACACACACACGCGCGTACACACCTCTACAAGCTCACTATTACAGAGGTACCCTCACAGGCCCCCTCACTCCCACGTAGGTCATCATGGAGGGAGTATGACTTTGTGTATGTGGTTGTTGTAGGCTGACAAGGTCAGACGTCACGGGGCCATGGTCTACTGTGTGGGGGTCATGAACTTTGACCAAAGTCAGGTACTCAATTTCATTGTTTGGAATGTGTGTGACTGTGTTGCCCCCTGTTTGGGTGAATATCATTATATTCTTTTGTCCTCTACTTTTCTAGAAAGCAGTATAGTAAGGCTAATATTCGCGCCACTTAGCGGGAGGATGCTAAAGTATTAGCTGCAACTGATCTCTCCTCAATCTCAACTTTAATAGACCTTAACGCTGCTGGGAGTTCCCCATAATTGCCTCAAAATCCCATTAGTTGCTGTGGTTACGGCCTGCTGCTGCAGCAAGTACAGGAAGTACAGCCAGGGAAATACATTCGGGCAGGCACAGGATCGTCAGTGAATTCATTCGGAGCTGATGCTTTGGTGTCAAACGATGTCCTGGAGCCATTCTATCACCGACGGCGTTTGGATATACTGAGACTCCCCTCCTAGCTGACCAATAGGGTTCAGCGCTCCGTGGAGGAAATGATCCCATCGTGTTCTGATTAGACGTGCGCTCCTACTTCCTGCTTCCTGTCACCAGGCAGCAGATCAAGGTTCTGGGCGGGAGCCACGAGCCGGAGCAGATCTGCCCCAAACGATTAATTCTCTCTCTGGCTAAGCAAGGACGCCACGAAAAACAGCACCACAAACTAAACACCACCAAGCACTCATGTTATACTATGTCTTTCTAAATGGGATCTACATGCTATGCAGTTATCTATAGTGTAGAATCCTAGATGTTACAGAGACAGCAGGAAAATATACATTTTGTTAGTTAGTTTGTTTCATTCATTCTTTTGTAGGTTCTTTCATTTTTCGTTATTCCTCTCTCAATCCCTCCACTCGTGAGTTCAATCCCATTTACAACAAAAAATATTTATTTGAGAACGACAACATGCATTGGTTCATTGACTGTCTGAGGTCTAGCGTGTCGTTCATGTTGGTCCCAGCTGGTGGAGATCGCCGACGGACCCAATCACGTGTTTCCTGTTCTCAACGGCTTCCACGGCCTCGGAGACGTCGTTTCCACGGTGAGCAGCGATTACATCACAGGATATGTCTTCCAGCCAATATATACATATAAAACATATTTATAGTGTTGTGCGTTGCATGCGTGTGATGTCACATGGTAGTGGGATGTGATGTGTAGTGGGATGTGATAGTTGGATGTGATGTGGTAGTTGGATGTGATGTGGCAGTGGGATCTGATGGGGTAGTGGGATGTGATGTGTAGTGGGATGTGATGTGGTACTGGGATATATTGTGGTAGTGGGATGTGATGTGTAGTGGGATGTGATGTGATGTGGTAGTAGGATGTGATGTGTAGCGGGATGTGATGTGGTAGTGGGATGTGATGTGGTACTGGGATATATTGTGGTAGTGGGATGTGATGTGTAGTGGGATGTGATGTGATGTGGTAGTAGGATGTGATGTGTAGCGGGATGTGATGTGGTAGTGGGATGTGATGTGTAGCGGGATGTGATGTAGTGGGATGTGATGTTGTAGTGGGATGTGATGTAATGTAGTAGTGAGATGTGATGTGTAGTGGGATGTGATTTGGTACTGGGATGTTATATGGTAGTGGGATGTGATATGTCAGTGGGATGTGATGTGGTAGAGGAATGTTATATGGTAGTGGAATGTGATGTTGTAGTGGGATGTGAGGTGGTAGTGGGATGTGATGTATAGTGGGATCTGATGTGGTATTGGGATGTGATGTGGTAGTGGGATTTGATGTGGTAGTGGGATGTGATGTGTAGTGAGATGTGATTTGGTAGTGGGATGTGATGTGGCAGTGGGATGTGATTTGGAAGTGGGATGTGATGTGATGACTCTAGTATATGACCAGGTTCTGGACCAGTCGTGCAGACAGATCTTCCGGATAGAGCCAACCAGTGTGTGTATTAATGGTGAGACACTGTACACTGTTCCGATACCCATACTTCCATGAGTACACTTAAACGTAGTATACTATCCACACTCACTAAGTGCGCTGATTTTCAGATGTCAGTGTCGTTCCGAATCGAATACTCTGTGGTGCACGAACCGGAAATCATGATCGCGACTGCCGCCGCGGCTCCTCCCCCGCAATAAACATCCCGCTTTGAACGATGAACTCTTTATGCATAGTAGCTATAAAAAGCTATAAAAGCTATACAATTACAAAATTAATCCATTAATGCAGGCTATGTGGAAAATGCGCCGACGTTCGCTCAACCTGGCGCCGCCTCTTACGCTACGTAGCTAAGATGGCTGCCGTTGAGTACGAAAAGTGTGCATCGATCCGCACTCCGCGGTTTGACCGTTTAGAGTACACCATCCGGGTCTTTTCAGTACACTTCTTTTTGCCCCGATCTTAATTGGAACTCCCTATGTCCTCAAACTAAATATAGTGATTATGGATAATATGGATATTGGAACACAGCACATGTTAATAAGATGTTGTTAAGGACGCAGTCTAATCCACTTGTAGAAACAGGTGGATGAGAACAGGAAATTGCATTAACGTTGAGTAAACATAGTCTCTCTGTTTGGTTTTCTCTCTTTCTGTCTCTCTCCCTCCCCCTCCCTCTCTCCCTCCCTCTACCAGAGTCCTTCCACATTGTGCTCGGAGGGAGTGTTGTTAGTGGAGCCAAGAGAACTGAGGCAGCTGGTCGCTTCTGCCTTCTAACCATCAACAAGCTCCCCCCTCGTAAGTACCGACACCATGAGGTCATACATCACCAGTAAGTACAGACACTGTGATGTCATTCACCACCCGTAAGTACAGACACTATGATGTCATACACCACCAGTGAGTACAGACACTGATGTCATACACCATCCATAAGTACAGACACCATGAGGTCATACACCACCAGTAAGTACAGACACCGTGAGGTCATACACCAACAACGCCGTGATGTCATATACCACCAGTAAGTACAGACACTTTGAGGTCATTCACCACCAGTAAGTACAGACACAATGTCATACACCACCATTAAGTGCAGACACTACAATATCATACACAACCCTAGTATGATGTCATACACCACTTTGTGCAATGTATATGCTACCAGAACTGTGATGTCAAACAACAATAATATATGATACATACATTCCCCAAGTTTGATGTCGTACACCAACAGGACTGGAATGACACAACTCAATGACTGCACATCTTAAAGCCAGTAGCTGTTCTGGAGCCTTGCACTACTAATTATGTGTAGTAATGTTACGGTCATGTGTACAGTAGGTCTCTCTGATCCGACTGTAATCAAATGGTCATGTGTACAGTAGGTCTCTCTGGTCTAACTGTAATGTTACGTTCAAGTGTACAGTACATTTCTCTGGTCTCTACTGTAATGTTACGTTCAAGTGTGCAGTAGGTCTCTCTGGTCTCTAATCTAATGTTACGGTAATGTGTACAATAGGTCTCTCTGGTCTAACTGTTATGTTACGGTAATGTGTACAATAGGTCTCTCTGGTCTCTAGTCTAATGTTACGGTAATGTGTACAATAGGTCTCTCTGGTCTCTAATCTAATGTTACGGTAATGTGTACAATAGGTCTCTCTGGTCTAACTGTAGTGTTACGGTCATGTGTACAGTAAGTCTCTCTGGTCTAACTGTAATGTTACGGTCATGTGTACAGTACATTTCTCTTGTCTCTACTGTAATGTTACGGTCATGTGTACAGTACATTTCTCTTGTCTCTACTGTAATGTTACGGTCATGTGTACAATAGGTCTCTCTGGTCTCTACTGTAATGTTACGTCGTGTGTACAGTAGGTATCTCTGGTCCAGTGGAAAATTAGGCTCATTTTAGACCAAAATAAACTGCAGCCAGCCGCCAGACAGCAGCTTGTGTTCTGAGAGAGAACAAAGTAGTCATTATGAGGCGGGGTGCGGCTGCTGGAGGGCCGGCGATGTGATTGGTCTAATTTGGCGGGAGAGGACCGGAAGTCCCGGTCACTCAGTCGAATGTTTCTTGTTTACAAAATATGTTATTAATCTGCTTTCCTCAGATGCACCATCTGAATGTCAAACATTCAAGTCGAAACTATTCAGCAAACACAGAACCTACTAGAAGAATCAGTAGGAGAATCAGAATGTCAAAGTCAAAGTCAAAGTCAGCTTTATTGTCAACACTTCGAGAAAACGTTTCCCCCTATCCCGCGAATGTGTTCCTAATGCTCAATCTCATCCATGTTTAAGACATGTTGTTTTCTCTCTCTCTCTCTCTCTCTCTCTCTCCCTCTCTCTGTATCTCTCTCTCCGTCTATTTGTCTCTCTCTCCCTCTCTCTCTGTGTCCCTCTATGTCTCTCTCGCTGCCTCTGTCTCTCTCTCTGTATCGCCCTGTCTTTTCTCTCTCTCTCTCTCTCTCTCTCTCTCTCTCTCTCTCTCTCTCTCTCTCTCTCTCTCAAAGAGAGGGTAAATATGATTGCCAATGGTGACCATTTACTGTGTGAAGCTCCCGGACTGCAGGAGCTTAGCGAGTACGTACGCACACACACACACACACACACACACACACACACACACACACACACACACACACACACACACACACACACACACACACACACACACACACACACACATAATGGGGGGGAGTGTGATAAGGGCTGTGTATAAACAGCCTGGGTGGTCTGCGGGGGTCTATTAGCAGATCAGTTGTTGTTCTGGGCTGGCTTTGTACCCAGTACTTCAAAAAACCTTCATCTTGCATCATTTACTGATGTATTGATCAGCCTAATGTATTTACCTACTATAAACAGATCTTTAGATGTATTGATCAGCCTGATTTATAAATATTAACATATTTATAGATGTATTGATCAGCCTAATGTATTCATATTAACAGATCTATGGAAGTATTGATCAGCCTAAACAACGGAGAATCCTACATCACCAGTCCCTTCATCATCCACGCAACCGCATGTGTAAGTAACGCAAAACTAGTAACAACATATTCTAATTTATTTATATCAAAGTAAGAATACCAAGCAAGACACTTAATTATCGAACTGATTGCATTTCTGCATCAAACTTAGCTTTGTAGACCCAGACTTCAACGATAGGTCAATTCTCTATGTATATGCGTTTGTATTCTGTACTAGTGCTTTGCTGAAACTAACTACAAATTTTCTAACAACTGATCTTTCACCAAATTTTTTGATTAGTCGATTAATCAAGTGTTTGTTATTTCATTCTGTCCATTTCATTTTTATTTTTCACTAAACTGAAGGGCCGAAACATAAAATAACTTAAATGTGTCGATAATGAATCGCGCTGAAAGCAGGCAGGCACGCAGCTATGCTGCTTGCGTTTACACTTGCGTGCATGGCGGAACATTACTTCCAAAGTCTAAGTGGCCTGTTTTACATCCAAAGACAGTCATTGTACTTCTCAAGAGTTAATAGTACAGACTAGCTCACCGATAAGTAAACATAGTATATGAGTTCCAGAAAACACGTTTTTGAAGCTGTTTGCTGGAAATAGTTTTAGGAAAAAAAAAATTGCCTACTGCTATTCCCCTCTGTTTCAGTCCCTTTCAGAATGTGCTATTTCTGGTGTCTGTAGCTTTAAATGCAATTGAGCTACAGCCCATTGCCATCTGAACAAAAATAAATAGGCGGTCAATAGTAAAACAACTAGTTGGCTATAAAATTGCCGTTGACATATTTTCATGGTCGATTACGTAGACTAAAGGTGCGAACACACCAAGCGCGTACCTCGCGTACCATGTACGCGCGATACGCAGCTAAAATGTTGCTTGACCATTTTGTGTCAAAAATGGTCCTACATACGCAGCTACGCGCCTGTGGCTGTGCTGGATTTAGGAGTCCGAGGAAGGAAACCCAAACGCCGCCGTGTTTGGGTGCATGATAGAGCTTGGATCGGGTTAGATTAAATAAATCTCGGATATAAATAACAATAATCGGGTTAAATAACTTCACATGGTGTGTCTGGTGTGTTTCCAGCATTCGTAGTGTTGATCGGCAGAGAAATAGTCTGCCAAGACGTTGAGGTTGCTTAGCAACCAGAGACTCTGTCCATGCAAGTGAACGGAGCGTTCACTCTTCGTCATAACTATCAAACCAAACATCCTTCACCAGGGGCGGAGTGGGGCACTAATAGCCACCGGGAGAATCCTCCCCGGTCCGGCCCCACCCCCCTGCAACACCGTTTATTTATATATTTTTTCAGTAATACATTTTTTTTTTGGTAAAAATGAATGATATAATTATAATTAATAAATTAAAAATGGGTAAAATAGGCGCTCCGAGAATTGGCGCACTTCCTTACAAGACCAGTAACCATAGCAACGCCGGTAAACAAAAGCACTCCGGATGGCCGTAGTGCTCCCCGCACTACAGCCATCCGGAGGCGCAGAGCTTTTGGCCGTGATATTATCTATAAAATTATATTATACTATTATATAATATAGAACGTTATAAGACGCTGTCACCTAGTGTGAGAGGAGAGTTGACGGAGTGACCTAGTTTCAAAGTTTATACCATTTATGCTCGGTAATACCGGTGTAACGTGTTGACACGACTAGACGACTACTACTACATGTTCCAAATCTGTTAACGTATTCTCCATCCATTAAAAGAGAAAGATCAGTTAAGTCATTAATTCGTCTGAAATATACCAGCCTGCACATACACATTTGACTAGCAGCTTGTGCTAGCTCCCGCCTAGCAATAACGTCAATGGTGGAGCTCTGGCTAATTCACCTGCACAACTCTTTAATGCCTGATTTCAGCACTTAGATGCATCCCCCTCCAGCATCCGCTTCTTCTTTATTCTGGCCTTTTCAGCCCCTCCTTTCTCTTTTCTCTTCTTGCCTTCCATGAGTGCCACAACAAGCAAAAGCAAGCAACCACGAACTTGCTCGCCTTCTCTGTCTGACGCGTCTTTAGGGCTATCCCCCTACATTTCCGAAAATGGACTTGACCTGCAAGCTGTTTATTGGATAAACGCATTTCCCAATCCCAGGAGTCTTTGCTCCATTACGTCAATTCAAGAACAAACATATTAAAGTAAACTGTAGTTCGTATTATTTATTCATGGCCATGAAAGTTCTGTAACGCCTGAATAATGAAGAATTAAATGAAGTAAAAAAAAATAATATAAAAAAAAAACCATGAATGAGACATAGAGAGTAAGCAAGTGGTATAAATATTGGTTGGATGTTCTTGAGACATATATTGTTTATTTCGGGGATTTTCACTGTGTCTTGGCGGGGAATAAATTATGCTCAGGGCCGGCTTGCAGACGCCTCGCGGCCGCTCACAACTGTGGGCCGGTCCAACTGACTTCGCAGGCTGCTACACAATTGTGGGCCGGTCCACCTGAACTCGCTGGCCGGCCGGCCGACCGGGAAATCTCCCGATCGTCCCGACGGCCACTCCGCCTCTGTCCTTCACATTCACCGAGTGAACATTATGAAAGTAAAATGCACATTTCTCGCTAAAAATGTTTCCATAAACGCATTTAATGGCGTAACTATGTTACTATTTCCACCCAGAATAAAGAAAGATGTCGGCCGTATGCTTCTGTGCAAGGGTCACTACTCTCTGCCAGTGACGTCGGGTCAAGCTCCACGCTGATTGGCTATTGCGGCTAAGTATCACGCGTATGAGTGTAAAAAGTTAAATTTTTTGAACTCCTCGCGTACGCGCGTATATGTACGCGCCTCATACGCCCCTAACGCGAGTAAAATGTTGCTTGGTACGCATGATACGCGTGTACGCACCTCATACGCGTGTAAACCAATGGTTCCCTATGGAAAAATTGCCGATTTTATACGCGTCTATACGCGAGGTACGCGCTTGGTGTGTTCGCACCTTAAGTCGACTAATCGTGGCAGCACTATAAGGTACATTTATTATTTTTACATTACATTAACTTGACAAAACTGTTTTCCATTTACTGGAAAGCCTCTATTTTCACCTCCATTTTCTGTGAACCCCTCTTCTTCTATTTTGTCTTCCTCTAAACAACCACCAACCCCAAAGCACCACCACACACTCCTCCACCTCCTCCACCAGCATGTCGTTGCTGTTCAAGGCTGTGAAGTTCTTTATGTGTTCATAAACAGGTTATGTGGGCCAGCTCTATACACTGTATATATGCTGCCAGGCTTGACTGATTCATTTGTAGAATATTTGGATTCCTCTTGCATTGGGACCTGGGAGGTCATTTGAAAACATAGCAGACACCACACAAATTCCATGTCATATATACGTTTGGAATATACTTGTATGACTGACAGATTGAGGTCATTGAATGGATAATTTTGACTAGTGTACTTGCACTCATGCAAAAAAACATGTGCAATTTGCTGAAGTGAAAAAACAAGTAACTCCTTGTTCGGAGATTTAAAATTATTGTTTTGAAAAGAAACATTCTCATTGGAGAATCGAGCCAAAGTGATTCAAACTGTGATCCAACAAGGGGAATCAGGGACACATCTTCTTAGGGACATGCAGCTCTGTAGGGGTAAACTGTTTGTAATCGTACGTGTGAGAGAGGTGTCCCATTAAGCTATCATTTACGCATCACATATACAAATGAACACATATGAGAACAGAGGGATGAGGTAGCTCTACCCCGTGTAGTCTGAACCAGCCTTAAGGGGATAGTTGAGAATTCTTCTGGCTGATCTTTCTTGTTACTGTAAAGAAACACAAAGAACATTGACCACAATAGACAGTTAGCAGACAGGTTACAATAAGCATTAAGCCATTTAGACATGGATTCATGACACAACAGTTAGAATTAGATACGTTTGGTTACCAAGTTTCATATGATAGCATAAGCTAAGCGTTAGCTCAAATGGAGAACGCCAAAGCCTCTGAAAGAAAGTAATGTAAGCCAAAAAAGTTCGCTAGCAAACAGCTAGCTAGCTAGAACCAGCTACCGTTACCATAGCATCACATTCTTAAACTTACCAGAGAGTCATCCTCCAGTTCGGACCTCTTCCTCTTATCCATGTTTTCTTGGTCTGGGGTGCTCGTGCCCATAGATATGTGTTCTATATATATCTATGCTCGTGCCAACGATTCCGACATGTTCTCCAAACGTTCGTCAAACGATTCAAGCACCATATGTGTTGATAATTGTAGGATTTAATGTTATCTGAGATAAGGGTGGATTGCTCGATCCACAGCGGGACTCTTGTAAGGAGTAGCGTAGGAAGAGATTGGTTTCAGGGTCTTTATATAGATTCAGGTGCATACAGGATTAGGGATGTCAAATGTGTGTGGTATCTGCAATGTAACCAAAATGCAACCAAATATAAGTACATAAATGAACTGGCTACAACAATGAAATAATAAATGATTTACAATGCTCTGAATGAGCACATGTGTGATGACCGTGATCTGAATGCAAACGTGGCTGCGACGTGAAAGTTGCGCAACACTTGAACAGGTGTAACTTATTGACACAACATTAACATATAAGTGAACTGTACTGTTCTTACTTTTTGTATCTACAAAATATCAATATAAATATCAAAGAATGACTCACTTGGTCAAGAACGCACATGCACACTTGCTCCATGTTACGTGGTGGAACGAAGTAGCATAATGCGTGACTGCGCGTCAATGTTTACTAGGGCTGTAACGATACACCAACTCACGATTCGGTTTGTATCACAATTTTCGACCCACGGTTCGATACATCCCACGATTTTTTTTAAATTTCAAAAGCATTTTATTTAAACAACACTTGTATAACAATTAACTTAATGTAACATTTAATAAGAAATAATTTGGAACACTGAACAGATTTGAACAGAAAGAATACTATTAAAGTATAGCTAAATAAATAAATAAATAACCAAAGATTGCAGTTGGAGGATGCTTGCAGGTAGGCAAAAACCCTCAACTAGTTTGGTTGGTTTAGTCAAATATCCTATTAGCGCTTCTTATTAGGCTATGTAGCTTAAATAATGACATAATCAGGCCGTATAGAATGCAACATGTTTAATAGCCTAACATTCAATAGATGGAAAAATTTAACGCCTAACATGAACGTCGCAATAACGAGGCATGTGTTACGAGTAGCGTATGTGTGTGCGCGAGAATGGCAGTGTGCGTATGTGTGTGTGTGAGTGACGTCAGCGAGTGAGTGGACGAGCGAGGAGAGCGAGCGGTAGCGTGTATGTCTAGTGAAGAAGCGAACGAGTCCGGTAGAATAAAGTATCCATCCTGTCAATAATCGGTGGCCGCTTCATTCCGACCTATAGGCAGGTCAAATCACACAAAACTAAGGCTGGGGGTAAACGATTATTTATTAAACGATTAATCGGGCGATTATATTATCGATTAGTCGACTAATCGAATTACTAATTGGACGATTATTTATTTTTCTGTTGCTCGATTAATAAAAAACATAATGTATCTCAAATAAAAACCAAAACATTCTTAATAATATACTTTATTATAACAACAGTTTTGCACAGCAAAAAACCTTCTCCTTTACACAAATTAAAATAAATAAAATAGTTTGCTATTTTCCAAACATTAATCTCTCCTGAACAAAAGATCCAAAAAATGCAGTGCAAAAACCAACACAAAACCTGATGCACAATCAAACTGACTCTTAACTGCTATTCTACTAGCTTACATGCTAATGAAGTTTTTGCAATATAGCACTGTCCACTTTCCTCCACTTCTCTCCTCCCTCACCACTCTTTAGCTACCTACTCTGAATTACTGTGGAGGAATGTGAGCATGTCCACGTGCTCTTTGGTGAGGCTTGCTCTTTTTTTGCTCACGATGGACCCTGCTGCTGAGAACAGACGTTCCGAAGGTGTGGATGTTGCAGGGGCAGCCAGATAGGATTTCGCCACAACAGCCAGGGCAGGGAACTTTGTTTCATTTTCCTTCCACCACTGGAGTGGGTTTTTGTCCTTTGGAATCTGTTTCTCCCTAAAGTATGCAAGCAGCTCATTCCTGACACCATCATCCCTTCCGTCTTGGCCTGGGTCTTCATCTTCCAGCTCCTCATCATCATCTGTGCCAAGCAACATGTCCAGAACAGTCTTTGGCTTCTGTCTGGAATGATCTGGCTGGTCACTGTCATCTTCTTCAGGCTCTTCCCTCACTTGCACTCGTCTGGCTTCAAGTGCAAGGGTCTGAAGTTTGAGTTTCACCTTCAGGATGTCTTCTGTGGATAGGAACTTGAGTTTTCGGAATCTCGGATCAAGGGCCGCGGCGAAGATGCACACATTTTTCCCGTCTTCATTATATATAGCCTCAATCTTCCATCTGAAAAATATTGGATTTGATTTGCACACTTTCAAGAAATTCAAGGTGCTTAGAGAGAAAGATAACTGTAGAATCAATAGCTCTACATGATAGAATGCCAATGGGAAAACATTGAAAAATGCAAACTGGGAAAGCTTAATTAAAATATTAGTTAGTTCAGTTAGTTCACTACAAGAGATTTAAAGAGCTGGATAATCAAACTAACCTTGAAGCAATCTCTGCTGCGGCTGCTGTTTGGAAGGTGGTGACGGAAGCGGACTCAAAGACTGTCTGCGTGGACTTCTGTAGGGCTTTCACTAGCGGAGGCAGGACAGAGACTGTGACGTATGCTTCTCCACTCAGGAAGACGGTGGCTTGCTCAAAGGGCTCAAGTGCTTGCTGTAGCTCCTCCAGGAGGCTCCACTGGTCAGGTTTCATATCCAGGTAGTGCTTTGCTACCACCGCTGCTCAAGGAGGCGTTTGATCATATAGTAAGAACTATTCCATCTAACAGCTACATCCTGGGTCAACTTGTGAGGAGCTGTGCCCATTTGCTCTTGTTTGAGTTTCAACTTCAGGGTGGCAACATCGCTGCTATGGAAGTACCCGGCGAGGCTCCTTGCTGCCCCAAGTGCCTTGTTGATGCGGGGCTCTTTCAGAGCATGGTTGACGATCAACTGGGTGGTATGGCCAGCACATCGAAGTGAGGCAACGCCCTGCCTCTCTTCAAGGATTCTAAGGGCGTTGACCACATTAGCTGCATTATCGTGGACAATCGCCAGGACATCATCAAGGAGAGAGAAGTCAAACTTCTCGGCAACCTCTTCAATCCAGCGAGCAATGTTTTCTGCAGTGTGTCGGTCCTCAAGGGGCTTTGTGCACAAAACAAATGAGACCATCTCCCAGTTGTCGTTTATGTAGTGGCAGGTCACTCCGAGGTATGCCTCTGTGGCAATACTTGTCCAGGCATCTGTGGTGAGTGTGATTTTTGAGGACCTCTTCTTTAGGTCTTTCTTCAGATCTTCAAGAGTATGTTGATATGCCTTCTCCAACTGCTTTGTGAACCACCACCTAGAGGGACATTTGAAGCCTGGGCAGGCATATTCAATCATGTCTATGAAGGCTTCACCCTCAACAAGAGACAAAGGCCTCATGTCTTTGACGATCACCTGTAAGACAAAGAAAATGATTATTAATAACAACTTGAACATAGCACCTTTCATAGAGCCATATGTTGCTTACAATGTAAGAAGATTAATTATTAGACAATCTAAACAAGGACACAAAGAAAAGTTAACTGAAGAAACACCCATAACCTAGCTAATAAATATAGGACACAAAAAATGGACACAGCCTTTCCATCCTAAAAGATGCTCAAAGCAAACAACAGTGAGCTAATAATTACTTACTCTCAAGATCTTTTTGCTCAGTTCAGCTGCCTTCTGTGGAGTGCATTGTGTCTCTTTCCCAAGGTAGGACGGCAAGGTTCTTTGCTTTGTCCAAGAAAACACAAAAGTAATGCATATTAGAATAACAGCTATGACAGTGGGGCATTTTAAATCTACTCTTAACCTCATTGCAGTGCTTTGCTATGATTAGTTTATTTGAATGCTATCGTGGCTACTTTTAAAAGTAATGTTATGTCTAACAATGCATTTGATCATCATGGCTAGCCTAACGCAGCAGCTGTGTCTCTGTCTGTGTTGTTTTGTAACATGGAAATGGCCAGGGGTGCACATAACAATTTTGATCTGGTTACAATGCAAAATACAATGCAATACAATACAAATATAAAGTTAGGAACGCTAATAAATGTAATTTGTAAAATAAGTGTTATCTTTCTTGTCGTGCTCAATGAACGAGTTCGCGAATGTTGAAGAACCTTCCACGTCATTCGACGCGATCGCCCGACGCGATCGTCTGTTGCCAGGCAGGTTTGGAATGGATTACTATGGATGACGTAGGCCGGTACAATTTTCGCCCCCGGTACAATTTTAACGTGACACCACCAACCCAGCACGAACAAACCGCACCGCGCAGAGCCCAAGCCACACAACACACCACACAAACATGAAATTAATTTAACCAACGTTGGTACTTACTTGCAATCGTCTCTATCATGAGTGACAATGGGGTGCCTCCGTTTGAGATGCTCCAACATAGCCGTCGTGCTCTTGTGATATGCCATATCCATTTGGCAAAGAGTGCAAATCACAACACCTTTCCGTTTAGGACTCATCTTGAAGTATTTCCATACTTTTGAGGATTTCGCGCGCGGACATTTTCCTTTATTTTGACTTTCGTCCATTTTTCAAATTTTTTTTCTCGTATGGCGAAAATCGTTGACGGAGAAATTTGACGTTGACGAATTTTTGACGTCGACATCAATCGATGCGTCGCTACAGCGTCGCTACAGCTCTACACAAAACAATAGAGACAGGGATCACACAGGCAATTTTTTTCGCGCTTGGCCCACTCTAGATAAATGTCGTTCATATCACATATGAGGACTTCGACGGCTGTGGAGAAATGCAATCCTCCGTAGCCACGGAGAGCTGTCATCACAGAGAGGGCATCTCGTCGCATACTTACGGCATCGATAAGAGGGGGCGGTGTCAGCAGACTATTATTTAGACAAATATTAGCAAATTTCAATCGGACAATTTGACCGGAGAGTTAGAAAGGGCGTATCGCGCTTCTGCCTTCTCACACCGCGAGACAGGTTTGTGGCTTTGAGTGTCGCGATTTCGGTTTCGATACGCGTATCGTTACAGCCCTAATGTTTACCAAAGGAAAAGGACCCCACCTAGTGGTAAGGGCGCATTACCATCTGCCTGACAGGATTACCAAATCAGACAAATACATACGGGAATTCAGAACAGCCGCCCCCAGAATTGTGCAACTATTATGCAGAGAACCTGTTGAATTCCCGACGTCGTCACCGTTGCTTCTTGCACCTTGTCATCTGGAATACCTGGTCGTTGGACCAGACGGGCGAGAGGGCGTAGGTAGATCCCGTCCTTCACTTTGACCTCTGTCTATCTGATACAGCCATCTGCACTGGCTATCAGCTTGACCACCCTCCCGACTGGCCAATGAGCGTGCGGCAGTTGAGGGTCAGCTGTCATCACCAACGTGTCCTTGGCCAGGTTTTCGGTAGGTTTCTTGCACTTCTGGCACACTTGAAGGGCTGGCATGTAATGGCGAACGAACAGTGACAAGAAGTGGTCAGCCACCATTTGGTTGTGGCGCCAGCGTCGCTCGGTAAGGAGATTGGAATCATAGGTTTCTTGCGGCAGGGAGGCATCCCGTCGCCCCATGAGCAACGTGCTTGGTGTTACTGGGCCAGGGTCCGCTATGTCCAATGAAACGTACCCCAATGGTTTCACATTGAGAATACCCTCAACTTCAACTGGTCCAGGTAAGGTGGAATCACCTTACCTGGTGCCGCCCCCCCGTGCAAGGACTGCTTTGACCAAATCTCTCCAGGATGTAATCTGGGCAGTGTCAGGTGTGGTCGGTACTGGACTTGTTGTGGTGAGGCTACAGAAGATGCTGCTCCTCAACTCCCCTGGCTCCTCTGGGTTTAGCTTGACAATGCACCCTGCCTCAATGAGCTGCTGGATTTCAGCTTGTAGAGCTGAGCATTGACTGGGTCCTTCGCCAATATTTCCTTTCCGTACTACGGAGGTTTGCCATGACTGCTTCTTCGCTGGTTCTCAGCAATGGAGCTTCCTTGATGCCTAGCAGTGGTGAAGCATGTCGAAGAGTGTCCCCAACTTGGACCCTTTTGGTCCGGGATTCCAAGATGTTCACGGCTTCTTGGTTGTGCCGTGATCGTGTGATCGGCTTCTCACGTTTTAATGGGAGGACATCGAGCTGCCAGCGATGTTCCACATGTTGGTAGAGATCCTCTGTGATTGGCCCAAAGGATGTTAACAGACATTGTTGAGTCGGTACTGGACGGGGTGTGAGACCATCTGGTCCCTGGAGAGCCTGGCCGAGCTGTGTATGGACTGCTGCAGGTCCACCGCTGGGGCCCAACCTGACATGTTCCTTGCTTGCAATAAGGCGGGTATAATTAGGGAGTGGAATTCCCCTAAGATGGCGGTAGCACTTCTGCAGGGCGGTCACAGGGTACGAATGTTCAGCCAGGGCTAGGCGGCTAGCTGTAAAAGCACCTCTGATGAGGTGTCTCTCTCCCGGTTGGGCCAATGATGACATGTGGAAGTCAACAGATGAGCTAGTAAGGTGAGCGACGTCGTGGCAGATGGTCCTGAAGGCCTGAGATTTAGATGCTGAGCAGCAGCAGTTAAGATAATTGTACACTCTGCACCGTCATCAAGGATGGCGTACGTATTAAGTGATCTTCTTCCTTTCCTGACTAGGACAGGCACTACTTTCAGGTGGACTTGTCTCCCTTGGTGGGAGTGGTTGAGTGTCGCTCTGTTCAGAGGGCTGACCAGGAAAAGGCTTGGACCTGGTTTTGCGACGCGATGCAGAACCCCAAGATGTAGCTCGTTGCATTCCCCACAGGGCTTCTTCAAGGTGCATGCTTCTGGCCCATGGTTAGTGCGACCGCACCTCCTGCAACGTTTATCATCCGTCAGCCATTTCTCCACTTGATCAGGAGTGTGATTAATGATTTCAGGGCATTGTCAAAAGGTAATGGTCAGCGTTTTGACAGAAGATGCAGAGCCGCATAAACGTAATTTGAGCTGTCTTACCGGGCTGGCTGCTGGTTCTTGGCTTGTCAGAGCCATGATAAATGGATACCTGCTGGTTGTTCGGCCTCTGGGCAGGCAGTCTGTCATTTCGGGGGGGCTGATGGCTTCTCAGAGTGGATGACATTTTGGATGACAGCCGTTGGGCTTCGGCTTTTACCTTAAGCCACTCTGAAATGTCACATAGGTTGTAGGCGTTAAGGTTGTTGGTTTGGATCCTACCCCACACCTGCAGGTGTTCGATGAAGCTGTCCCTGGAGTACTTCGGGAGCTTAATCAGAAGCCGATCTGCATGAGCTGTGGACCGTTGGGGCCTACGAGAGACATCTGCATACCTACTAGGAGGTTCACGCTGAGGGCAAAGGTCTGAAACGGCTTTGAATCGCCAGCCCTGAAATCTGGGGTGTTCAGGATAGCCGCAATTTCGCTCTGCGCCAGCTGGTGTGGTTGCCCATATTACCGCTGCAGGGCCAGCATTGCTGCAATATAAGGCTGGGGGTAATGACAACATCACTATGCTATCAGTATAGCCTCGTCTAGCTTCAAGTGGTCCATTAGTACCCTATATTTATAGTGCTCGGACAATTCAGCATGGGAATTTAAGAGATAGTCCAGAGCCATTTTCAGATCTGGGAACTCTCTCTCGCTGTCGTTTACCAGGTTAGGGAGGGCTGGCACAGGCACTGGTTGCCATCGAGGGAGTTCATGATAGGCTGCAGGTGGCTGGGACATCCCAGGCATTAGCTGAAAAACTGATGGCATCGTGGGTAGTAGCTGATGGGCAGGCAGTATAGACGAGACTGGAGGGGGTAATGCCTGTGCTGGACAGGTTCCGCTGGTGGTGTAGTAGGTTGGCTGAGCCACTGACGTGGAAGCTGATACATATGCGGTGCGGTCACAGCAGCAAAATACGGATACCCTGGCTGTGGAAGCACCACTGGAGCGTGTTGGTATATATTCTGTGCCGGCACCGCAGGAGGAGGCTGTTGCAGGTGCTGATGTGAAGGCTGCTGCAGGTGCTGAGGGAGTGCAGTAGGGCCATACTGGTACACTTGCAGCGCCTGTTGCTGGATCACCGTCTGTGGAGTTAAATGTAAAGGGACTGCATTTATATAGCGCTTTTCTAACCATTGGCCACCCAAAGCGCTTTACAATATTGCCTCACATTCACCATTCACGCACACACTCACACACCAACGGCGGAGTCAACCATGCAAGGCGACAGCCAGCTCGTCGGGAGCTAACAGTCAGGGTTAGGTGCCTTGCTCAAGGACACCTCGACACTCAGCTAGGAGGAGCCGGGGATCGAACCAACAACCTTCAGGTTACCAGCCAACCCGCTCTACCTCCTGAGCTACTGCCGCCCCCAGAGATCTGGGCTGTTACACCGGCAGTGGAGTCTGGGGCTGGTACACCGGCTGTTGCGCCTGGGTCTGGTAGACCAGCAGTGGAGCCTGGGTCTGGTAGACCGGCTGTGGAGCCTGGGTCTGTTAGACCGGCTCTGGAGCCCGAGTCTGGTAGACCGGCTCTGGAGCCCGCGTCTGGAAGACCGGCTCTGAAGCCCGGGTCTGGTAGACTGGCTCTGGAGCCCGGTTGTGGTAGACCGGCTGTGGAGCCCGGGTCTGGTAGAACGGCTCTGGAGCCCGGGTCTGGTAGATCAGATGGAGTCTGATGGGCTAGTGGATGCTGCATTGCCTGAGCTGGGATCCGTATTTGCTGATGGACAAAACCAGATTGATGGGAGCTATTATAGAGTGGAAAGATGCGTGATGCAATGCGGCTGAGCAGCTGCCAATAACTACTGAGCTGCACTCTGAATGGTTGTAGTCATAATTCCCTGATTATTATCAGCTTACTGCTGATTTGGAGCAGTTGTCTAGCTGGTCTCTAGATGTGGCAGGTTCGACCTGACTGCTGTAAGACAGCAGCTGATATGTGTCGGTGCTCAGTATGTTCCCCTGCGCTCTATCGACAGTGCCGAGGGGAATTGTAAATGCTAGCAATGATTTAGGGAGAGTCACTTCATATGCTTGAAGGTGTAGTGTCTTCTCCTTTCTTGTCCTGCCTTGACCCCATCTGGGGCTGCTTCTCCCTCCGTTTCTGCCATTTTGTCGCTGTGGGTGAAGCTTTTCGGTTCGAAGGACCAATGTTGGTAATTGAAGGATTTAATGTTATCTGAGATAAGGGTGGAATGCTCGCTCCACAGCGGGACCCTTGCAGGGGTTGACACTAAGGTTTCAAAAGCACTTGCCCATCGGGCAAGTACAGGTCAGGTTCAACTTGCCCGAATGTAATGTTCACTTGCCCAAATTATAATCAGAATCGTGAACGGGCCACTTTTTGCCAGGCACCCGGCCTGGTTTTGGGGGGGCTCAGAAAAATCATCCTAGCTCAGACTGAAGCTGAATGTTAGCTTCCACACATGTTGTGTTTAAAAAATAACAAACTTCTCTTTGTTTACTTATTTATCGAGCGGTCACATCGTGCCATGAAGTGATTTCAGTCCACAGTTGCAACCTATTAAAGCTATCGCCAAGTTATATGTAGACCTGCATGATTTGATGCAAATGTACATAACTAAATGTCAGAGGTAGTAGCAAAGATATGTCTTTTTTAACTTTCAAGTTTCTTGTAGCTCTAACTGAATAATCACAATCGCGTTTCTAGTAGGGTTGTCAGTCACGATACTGGATTTTCTAACTTTAACACTATTCCTGGAAAAATATCGATATTCTATACCATTTTCGATATCAGGGGAAAAGTTTTTTTCAGGAAAGAACATACCCAAAGTAAATAGATTATATCCCCACAACTGCAAGGGCGATAATGTCATCTTTGGGCCAAAAGAAAGATTGTTGTGCAAGTGAAATATTCAATGGGGATAATACTTGGTTAAAGTGAATAAAGCCATGGAACACAGCATAAGTGGAAGATAACATTTTCACCTGAAATAATTATCAGTATCAGTTGGTCGTTATCAGTTGGGAGCGCTGTCTTACTATGAGACACAAATAAAGGTAGATATCTTACAATTTTGACACTTGACACCTCTATTTAAAGTTCAGGGCAATCGAATGCACCAAGCCAAACACTCGCAAACAAATATATGGCCACTAGATTGCGCTGAAGAATATGTTTTCTGATTAAAGGCAATTTACCTATTTCCTAAGAAACCTTCTCTTATTCATTGATTGAAAACACCATGTTAAGTTGCAAAATTTGGCCCAGATACTGGATAATCTGTTTATGGTGGTTTTATTTGATCAGAATCAACTTTGTGGACAAAAATCACAAAGGTAATACTTCATTTTTGGTTGTTAAAAGAAAAGGGGACGTTTCTTCTTAAGATGTTATTTGCGAGTTTTAGTCACAGAATGATATGGTTTGGACTGTTGGAATAAGTGGAGGCTCAGCTTTCATGTAATATATACAGTAGTTTGTGAGGGTCCAATTTCGTGAAAAAAAATCGCTATTGCTGTGTGCATGTGCACAGTTATGAAACCCAAAACCGTGTTCTTGACTTTCCTTGATAATTTGCCTCAATCCAAAGTACTTCCAAACTGCACTCCTCCATCACTACTCCATTTAACTTCTACCTAAACCGTTCGCGGAGGTGCTGCACTTGAGATTCTAGCTGTGTTGGCTAACCTTTAGCGAATCACTGCCAGAGACCGCACTGCGAGTGAGTGACAGAAGGCGGGGCTATATTCGCACTGAAGCGATGCGTGTCTGTTAACTCGCTTTCCGAAAGAAGAGAAGACAGCGCGCTGATCAATTGCAAATACTTATATTTTGTGTGGTTTTGCGGAACAAAAGGTTGTTCTGCAGTTTCTAAAAACATTTGAATAAATAGCTTTTATATTAACATCCACCCAAAATCCACTTGCGCGTTCGGGCACTCGACTCGACTCGACTCGACTCGACTCGACTCGACTCGACTCGACTCGACTCGACTCGACTCGACACGACACGACTCGACACGGTAGCAGCACGGATCGTTTTCCACCGCAAATAGTACCTCCTGGACGTGGGCGGGGTCGGCTGCACGAAAGGGCCGTGACATATTTTTGTACGCGACGCAAACAACACCTACGCAACCCACACATGGACAGAACCCACATCACAACAATGGAGGACATCGATGCGATGCACACACGGTAGCACAAATCACCAGACAGCTAAACACTTTTCCCAACAAAACTTGAAGACAGGATCAATGACGAAAGTCCGTAAAGGATGTTGTCGACATCCACTTGTATGTCCATTTATTGATAGTTGTTGAACAAGTTGTTGCAGGTTTAGAAGTGTGAAACTGAAAATGAACCAATATGCAAATTGGTTATAAAACCGTACTTATAAAGTAGTGAAATACAATGAAATACGAACGTAAATAATTACATAAGACATAGATGAATTAAGTTACTTACAAACAAAGCTTCTCCAAGGCTTACACGGATGAATGACGTGAGATAAAAAAGATGTTTCACCGTGTGGATCTCTGGCTCAAATGACAGATCAAAATGGCTGCCGAAATACTGACCGATCACGTGACTAACAGAACGTGACTCTTATCAGCCAATGAGAATGAACACAATATTAAGAAACTACGGCCGTTTCTCAATTCCTAGCACGCGTACTACGGACTCGATGACTTGCAAGCACGTACTTGGCAAGTCCGTACTTCAAGCACAGACTTGCGAGCACGCGAGTACGTACCTGCAATTGGAACAGCAGCGGACTCGATGACGTCACCACCTCTGCTCGTCCGTTAACTGTGCTACGGCCTCATTTAGGCATATACTACTGAACAATATAAACAAATGATATAAAACAAAATCCCAGCCTCTTTCATTGTCAAATAGTATGTAAATATTCTGAATGAATAAAAATTGAAAAGATATGCGTGTCCTGTCATGTGTATGAGCAATACACACACGACTTTATATATATATATTTATATATTATCTTATATTATTATTATTATTATTATTATATTATATAAATATATATATAAATTAAGAGTAATTAAGCTACAGCGTCTTCTCCATATTGTCCGCCATCGTACTGCTGCGAGTGCGAAATGCATCCTGGGATTTATAGCGATTGCAAGCACACACGAGCCACCTCCGATGCATGCTCGGTGAAACGGCGAGATCGAGCACGCATCAAGAACACTTCCGGGTTTTACGACAGTACTCGCTTGATGCGTGCTTCGAATTGGAACAGTGCTCGGGCAACGACTGATGACGTTTCACGAGTCCACGAGCACACGAGCACGCACAAGTACGCGAATTGAGAAACGGCCTACGAAAGGACTGAATACAAGTAATGGCCTGCAGGGGGCTCTAAAGTGCCTAATACAAACTCAAAACGTGTAACGTAACACTCCCCGCCTGGTATTGAAAACAATAACACCTTAAATGACCAAACATCTGGGGGTCAATCAAGAGTCTGTTTGACCCTAAGGGGTCATCAACACCACAACTTCAGTGATAGGGCGAAGAAAGGTCTTGGAAGTGCCTCCTCTAGTTACCTTGAGCTCCAACTTCCTGATCTTTCCGTCACTTCCAGGGAAGGTTTTAGTCACCAATGCCATGGGCCACTGGTTTCTCTTCAGCTGAGTATCGCGAAGAAGCACTTGGTCTCCCTCCTTGATGTTGGGCTGGCTCTTCTGCCACTTAGAACGACTCTGGAGGGTTGAGACATACTCACGCCGCCACCTTTCCCAAAATGTGTTGGCCAAGTGCTCTTCTCCATTGCTGACGGTGTAAGTCTGCGTCGACGAAGCAGCCTGGAGGAGGATATGGACAGCAAACCTTCTGGGTAAGAATCGTGTTGGGAGTCAGAAGTAACGGAGCGTCTGCATCGGTCGAGATGGTTGTCAGAGGTCTGGCGTTGATAATGGCGGACACCTCTGCCATCGTAGTAGACAGAACGTCGTGGGTGAGTAGGGAAGGTGGAGTCTGACTTAGCATGGAATCCAGAATCCTTCTTGAGATGCCAATCATCCTCTCCCACACACACCGCCCATGTGTGATGAATGAAGCGGGTTGAAGATCCATGTACAACCCTCTGCACTGAGGAACTTAGAGATGTTGGGCTCCTGGTCGTTTTGCAAGAGTACTTGCAGCTCTTTACAGGCTCCCTTGAAATTTGTGCCACAGTCTGAACGAATAAGCTTCACAGGACCCCGGATGGTAAGAAATCTACGCAGAGCGTTGATGAAGCTTGATGTGTCCATGGCTTCAATGAGCTCTATGTGAACAGCACGTACACTGAGACAGGTGAAGATAACTGCCCACCTTTTGCTGTTGGCAGCGCCTCCACGGGTGCGTCGAGTAGAGATACTCCAAGGACCAAATACATCGATGCCTACGTCAGTGAAAGGAGGCTCTGTACTTAGGCGATCTGGAGGGAGGTCGGCCATCTTTTGCTCTGCTGTTTTACCTCTGAGCTTGTTACACATGACACATTTGTGTAGAAGCTTTGCGATGCACGTCTTGGCTCCGACCATCCAAATGCCATCTGCACGTATAGCTCCCTCCGTGAAGATCCGGCCCTGGTGTTCGACTCTCCTGTGGTAGTAGCTGGTAAGTAGAGCGCCGACGTGGCTGTGACCAGGGACAATGAGAGGGTGTTTCTCCTCCGCGGTAAGACTTGAGCGTTGAAGCCGGCCACCGATTCTCAAGAGTCCGTCACAATCGAGAACAGGATCCAACTTCCTCAGTGGTCGTTAGGAATGCTTATCCCTTGCTGCAGACAGGACATCTCAGTGGGATAGGTTTCTTTTTGAACACATCGAATGATGACCTGTTTTGCCTTCAACAGATTGTCGGATGTGTGTGCTTTTGAACAATGATGCCAGCCTTTACATTCTTTGTTTCCAGTTGTAGTGCTGGATCTGATGACCTTTGTGATGTGGATGAGTGTGGCTATGGCTCTGATTAGAGACTGCCATGTTGAAAACCGTTCAAACCGCTGAGAGCCTAGGTTTGGACTGGTGCATGTGGTGAGGTGAGATCGCACTTCTGCGTCAGAGTCTGGGTCCACAAGGCTGAAAGGTGTTTCCAGTGGGATGTCTTCTTTAGACGGTAGCAGCAGAAAGTCAAGTCAGTTGCTACGTCTGCTGGGTTCTGGCCGGTGGGTACGTAGTGCCACTGGTTAGAGCTTGAGAACTTCCTGATGCGTTCTACCCTGTTACTGACATATACGTAGAACCGGCGGGTTGCGTTATAAATGTACCCAAGCACAACCTTGCTGTCTGTATAGAACCGTACATCATCAAACTTCAGATCCAACTCTCTAGAAGCCAATTCTGCTATCTCAACCGCCAAGACTGCTGCTCCCAGTTCAAGCCGCGGGACTGTATGGACTGACATCGGAGCTAACTTTGCCTTTCCAATGACGAATCCTACATGGACTTCGCCGCTGTAGTCTAGCACCTTGAGGTAAACTACTGCAGTAATGGCCTTCACAGAAGCATCTGAAAAGATGTGGGTAACCCTTCCTTTTACAGTCCCCTAATTACTAGGTATTTACCCGGTACATACATGGTAAATCATAGTGTATTACTGGGTAATTGCCACTGGTAATAAGAAGGTAAATACAGAGGTAGTTACCCGGTAAATACATGGTAAATCATAGTTTATTACTGGGTAATTACCACTGGTAATAAGAAGGTAAATACAGAGGAATTATCCCGTAAATTATAGTGTATTACTGTGTAATTACCACTGGTAATAAGAAGGTAAATACAGAGGAATTACAGCTGAAGTACTAAGTAAAACCTCCACTATTACCCATCAACTCAACTAAGTAGCGTGTAGTTGCAACTGTTTTAGGTTGGTAATAACTCCGATATTGTGTACTTCCTAGGAAATTAGGCAACCAATTCTTATAAACACCTATTATCCAAGGTTTATGTTGGTAACAGCCCAAATTTAATGATGTACTATCTAGAAATTAGCATAGTGCTTTCCAATAAAATACTTTTTCTTAGTTATTATTCATAGCCACACCCATTTAGAAAGGGTTTATTCGATTTACCACTATGGAATTACTTACCTGGTAACAACCTCTGCAGGAACGGTTTTCCTCTAGTGTCATGGTACATCTTCTTAAATACTGGGTACAAAGCCGTTTGTTTCCATGGTATTACCAGGTTCTTACCATGTAATTTATAATAGATTCCATTATCCATGCAGTCAACACAAACATGTACCATGTACGTTCTGCAACGTTACCAAGTAAAACACGACAACTTACCCAGTAATTAAGCTGAAACTCTACTGTAAAAGGAAGCCTTGTTTGTTTCCATGGTATTACCAGGTTCTTGCCATATAATTTATAATACATTTCATTGTCCATGCAGTCAACACAAACTTGTACCAAGTACGTTCTGCGACGTTACCAAGTAAAACACGACAATTTACCCAGTAAGTAAGCTGAAACTGTACTGTAAAAGGAAGCCTCGTTTGTTTCCATGGTATTACCAGGTTCTTACCATATAATTTGTAATACATTATTCCCTTTTCCATGCAGTCAACACAAATTTGTACCATATACGTTCTGTGACGTTACCAAGTAAAACACGACAATTTACCCAGTAATTAAGCTGAAACTGTACTGTAAAAGGAAGCCTCGTTTGTTTCCATGGTATTACCAGGTTCTTACCATATAATTTGTAATACATTATTCCCTTTTCCATGCAGTCAACACAAACTTGTACCATGTACGTTCTGCGACGTTACCAAGTAAAACACGACAATTTACCCAGTAATTAAGCTGAAACTGTACTGTAAAAGGAAGCCTCGTTTATTTCCATGGTATTACCAGGTTCTTACCATATAATTTGCAATACATTATTCCCTTTTCCATGCAGTCAACACAAACTTGTACCATGTACGTTCTGCAACGTTACCAAGTAAAACACGACAATTTACCCAGTAAGTAAGCTGAAACTGTACTGTAAAAGGAAGCCTAGTTTGTTTCCATGGTATTACCAGGCTCTTACCATATAAGTTGTAACTGGTTATTCCCTTTTCCATGCAATCAATACAAACCATATATGTTCTGCAACATCGTTCACCAGTAGTTAAGCACTTTAATTGTTGTTATAAAACCCCAAACCACTGTTGATGAAAGGCATATTAGAATTAAACAAAATCAAAGGCTTATCTTTCAAACAATGCATATCTCACAAACAGGCACTGAACACTGAAGAAATCGGACAAAAAAAAGAGCCGTCCACATCAACTCAATTTAAATGTTACTGATGGTGTTTTCATAAAACACATGACATTGTTATGGCAAGTGACCACAAGGAAGACTGCTTCAACCTCTTCAGTTTGAATAAGCGGTGAATGCCATGCAGCAATCTGCCTATGGGAGCATCTTTGTGGTCATTCGCAAACCAATGAGTCCACTCGATGAATGAGAGATGACTCTTTAGTGTCTTCTCTGTGAGGTATCCCTGCAGTCTCCACATCTGGGATTTGAAGGCTGACCAAGACCTGACCAGGTACCTCCAAATCTCCCCTTCCATACTGTAATAAAGAATCAGAAGACAAGAAAATAAACATTAGGACTATCAATTAATGAACATTTCTAGAACATGGAGAACTCAAAGATTATTTTGTTTATTAGTTAAAAAAGGATGCTGATCCTCTGGCCATTGTGTTTGGTCATATTGAAAAGAGAAAAAGGCATAGCCATAAATACAGTTAATAGGACGGGAGGGGACAGGCTGTTAGCTCCGGTTAGCACTTTAGCATCGAGCTAGCGGAGCTTCTGTCATTCAAATAACTCGGACATGTTGTTTGAAACCTATAACACCCAATTTATTAAAATATCCGGATTTAATCGGGCTCTCTCCCATAAGTACAGTTAATAGGACGGGAAGAGACAGGCTCTGTTAGCCCCGGTTAGCGCGATGCTAAAGAGCAGCTCTACCGGAGCATGCCACCTCAACAGGTGCAAGTTAGCCTCCGGTTTGATATTCGCCGGATATTCGGTTTACCACCCAATCGGATTCATCAACATAAGTGCAATACATTACGGGCTTAGTATGTTGAGGACGGTTTAGGACACCGTATCGCGAAAAATCACAAACACATGTTGGCGCCATCGATGTCTGTGCAACAACGTCATTTACGTTCTGGCTGCTACCTGTTTTAGGGACCGTCAGCAAATTACACTTACCATGGAATTGTTTCAGGAAATGAATCACACAAATATATTGCAATATAGTTAATCATAATGCAGTTAATAGTTTAATATTCGACTAAAATCGACTAAACTATATTTGAAATTATTAATTGCATCCCGTTTAACAATAATGCAATATATTAGCAAAGTTACCTGCAGTAAGTAGCAGCCCACCATTGGCAACTACTACTACAATCAGGTGACAAAATGTATTTTTTTAGTGATTTTTATGTTATTTTATATGATTTATTTCCAGAAACAATTCCATGGTAACGTCTCTGCCACCAGTCGGTGAGTGTAACTTGTTGACGGTCCCTAAAACAGGTAGCAACCAGAACGTAAATGACGTTGTTGCACAGACATCGATGGCGACAACATGTGTTTGTGATTTTCGCGATACGCCGTCCTAAACCGTCCTCAACATACTAAGCCCGTAATGTATTGCACTTATGTTGATGAATCCGATTGGGTGGTAAACCGAATATCCGGCGAATATCAAACCGGAGGCTAACTTGCACCTGTTGAGGTGGCATGCTCCGGTAGAGCTGCTCTTTAGCATCGCGCTAACCGGGGCTAACGGAGCCTGTCTCTTCCCGTCCTATTAACTGTACTTATGGGAGAGAGCCCGATTAAATCTGGATATTTTAATGAATTGGGTGTTATAGGTTTTAAACAACATGTCCGAGTTATTTGAATGACAGAAGCTCCGCTAGCTCGATGCTAAAGTGCTAACCGGAGCTAACAGCCTGTCCCCTCCCGTCCTATTAACTGTATTTATGGCTATGCCTTTTTCTCTTTTCAATATGACCAAACACAATGGCCAGAGGACCAGCATCCTTTTTTAAACTAATAAACAAAATAATCTTTGAGTTCTACATGTTCTAGAAATGTTAATTAATTGTTTATTAATGTTTATTTTCTTGTCCTCTGATTCTTTATTACAGTATGGAAGGGGAGATTTGGAGGTACCTGGTCAGGTCTTGGTCAGCCTTCGAATCCCAGATGTGGAGACTGCAGGGATACCTCACAGAGAAGACACTAAAGAGTCATCTCTCATTCATCGAGTGGACTCATTGGTTTGCGAATGACCACAAAGATGCTCCCATAGGCAGATTGCTGCATGGCATTCACCGCTTATTCAAATGGAAGAGGTTGAAGCAGTCTTCCTTGTGGTCACTTGCCATAACAATGTCATGTGTTTTATGAAAACACCACCAGTAACATTTAAATTGAGTTGATGTGGACGGCTCTTTTTTTTGTCAGATTTCTTCAGTGTTCAGTGCCTGTTTGTGAGATATGCATTTTTTGAAAGACAAGCCTTTGAATTTGTTTAATTTTAATATGCCTTTCATCAACAGTGGTTTGGGGTTTTATAACAACAATTAAAGTGCTTAACTACTGGTGAACGATGTTGCAGAACATATATGGTTTGTGTTGATTGCATGGAAAGGGAATAACCAGTTACAACTTATATGGTAAGAGCCTGGTAATACCATGGAAACAAACTAGGCTTCCTTTTACAGTACAGTTTCAGCTTACTTACTGGGTAAATTGTCGTGTTTTACTTGGTAACGTCGCAGAACGTACATGGTACAAGTTTGTGTTGACTGCATGGAAAAGGGAATAATGTATTACAAATTATATGGTAAGAACCTGGTAATACCATGGAAACAAACGAGGCTTCCTTTTACAGCACAGTTTCAGCTTAATTACTGGGTAAATTGTCGTGTTTTACTTGGTAACGTCGCAGAACGTACATGGTACAAGTTTGTGTTGACTGCATGGAAAAGGGAATAATGTATTACATATTATATGGTAAGAACCTGGTAATACCATGGAAACAAACGAGGCTCCCTTTTACAGTACAGTTTCAGCTTAATTACTGGGTAAATTGTCGTGTTTTACTTGGTAACGTTGCAGAACGTACATGGTACAAGTTTGTGTTGACTGCATGGAAAAGGGAATAATGTATTACAAATTATATGGTAAGAACCTGGTAATACCATGGAAACAAACGAGGCTTCCTTTTACAGTACAGTTTCAGCTTAATTACTGGGTAAATTGTCGTGTTTTACTTGGTAACGTCGCAGAACGTACATTGTACAAGTTTGTGTTGACTGCATGGAAAAGGGAATAATGTATTACAAATTATATGGTAAGAACCTGGTAATACCATGGAAATAAACGAGGCTTCCTTTTACAGTACAGTTTCAGCTTAATTACTGGGTAAATTGGTGTGTTTTACTTGGTAATGTCGCAGAACGTACATGGTACAAGTTTGTCTTGACTGCATGGATAATGGAATGTATCTATTATAAATTATATGGTAAGAACCTGGTAATACCATGGAAACAAACGGCTTTGTACCCAGTATTTAAGAAGATGTACCATAACACTAGAGGAAAACTGTTCCTGCAGAGGTTACCAGGTAAGTAATTCCATAGTGGTAATCGAATAAACCCTTTCTAAATGGGTGCAGCTACTGTCGAAGATAAATCGAGATTTAAAACACTTAGACTAATTTAAGAGAGAGAGTGTAAAAGAATTTGAGGGGTCCGGAGCAAGAATTGAAAAAAGACTTTATCGTGAAGAAAAACAACAACGACAACAGCCTGAGTGGGTCTATAGAGTCACTGCTCGTCAACAGATTCGAGCCTCTTCTTAAACACACAATAGCACAGTCCTCAGCAGTTTCTTGTTTTTTAGGTGTCCACACATAATCAAACACAAATACTTCTAAACAGATGGTCCCCGTGACAGTCTGGGGCCCAGGAAGTGGAGTCAGCATGCATTGTGTCAGTAGCTTCCTGCTCCTGGGGGTTTGCGCCCCAACCCCTGCTCTGACCCAAGACTCCCAGGCCTCGTGACCAGCCCTGGATCAAAATCCAAGACGCTTTACATGTTTTCTACCATTAGATATACAGGCCTAATAATAATCATAGTTTACCATAGAATATAATCATTAATTTCTACCACACATCGTCCCTTTTGTGACTGCTAAGATCACAACAAAAACATAACAGTCGTTTAGGTCAGATTTTGCACTACATTTGATCATCGTTAAAAACCTTTAAGCATGTTCAGGGATCTCAACCTGGATAATTCCCAGGAATTTCAACCTGTTTAAGGCAAAAAAGATCTATCAAATGTCTAATCATAACATAGTATTTTCAGAAATATGTAACATAAAAATATGAAACTCAAAAAAATATATTGCAAAAAATAGGTACAAATAATAAAAATTAAAGATTAAGATTGTCTGCAAGCTTGCATGGATTTGAATAACTCTTATTATCTTTATGTATCGGTTTGCTGTATAAATGTGGGGGGTTTGGGTTGTCCTATTTTATCAATTCTTATGTTCTCGTCTGGTCCGTATTCTCTCATATTTAATTTATACTTTCTGTTATAGTCCCATGTTTTTCCTGACGTTACTGTTAAACACCATTTCATTGGATTAAATTGGATATGTACTTCACACCGATTTTTCCTATGCGCATGTTCATAATTCTGGCGGAAGGTTAATGCACATAACGGTTGGTTATCCGACATAACAGCAAACACAAATTCATTAACTTGGTTCTGCGGTGGTATCTGAGCATATAAGACTATTTTCCCTTTCTTGTTAACTAGTCCTGAATGAGTTGGGGCCGGATTGTCCTGTGTTCCTCTCTGGCTTCCTTCAGTACCAGCCCCTGATTCTTGGCTCTTCCAGGTCTGTGTTGTCTCCGTGGTTTCATCCTTCCTCGGGGTCTGTCCTTGTGCCAGCAGAATCTGGCACAACCCGTAAAGGATCAGGAACAGGCTCCCCGTTTTCAGCATCATTATGTGGCTGTATCTCTTGGCTCGACTGGATCTGGTCCTGGGGCAGCTGGTCAGCCCCAGGTGTGTCTGCGTCTGGCTCCTCCTCCTCACGCTCATCCCTGGATTTGGTTTGAGCGGCTTTTGTGCAGTGGTTGAGATGATACCACGTGGCACTTCCTTCCACTTGGATGACTGTTGGTGTTGCGTTGGTGACTTTGTATGGTCCTTCTCTCCTGGGCTCGTTCCACTTTCTCCTGAACACTCTGAGATACACGTGGTCACCCGGCTCCACCCCCCTTGGTGGCTCCTCCTCCAACTCTGGAACTCTGTCTTTCTCCTGTTGAAAAATAAGCCTGTGTATGTTAGTTGTCCCATATAGCGTCTTAACTCAGTTTCCAATTGTTCCAATGGAGGTCCTTTGTGAGGCCCTCGAATGACAGGTGAAGGCATGGGTCGACCCGTAAGCATTTCATGCGGGGTTAGATGCGTCGTTCTGTTAGTTTTCATGCGATAACTCATTAGTGTCAGTCGTAGTGCATTAGTCCTTTAATTTAGTATTCTAATTTAATTTTGTTAATCTTTGTCTTAAGCGTCCGATTCCTCTCTCCACCATACCTTGTGGTTTGAGGAATGTAGACACAGCCTAATCTTTGTTTGACATGCAGATGTTAACTCACTTGTTTGAGTGTTTTCTGAATAAACGCTGCCCTATCGCCTGAGCTAATTAGTGACGGAATTTCAAACCTTGGCATGACTTCTCTAGTCAGAAACTTGATTACCGTAGCCGCACTTTGGTCTTCTGATGGGACTGCTTCTACCCATCTGTTGAACACTGTTTTTTCAAATATTTCACACTCATTTAGCTGGATGTCAATCATTGTTTGCAAGTATGGTGAAGAAAAACCTTGTTTTCAAAAAAAATTCTAATTCTCCTTAATACCTCCCCCCTTGCGCAATGGTCAAAACCATGTGCATTAAATGATAAGCAAATCTAAGAACGCCGTTGGTACAACCAACGTCGAAACGTCTAACCTTAAGCATCAGCAAACTGAAACCAATCTTTTGGGAAGGGAAATCGAAACCAGTATGTCCAAATCCAAAGCCCAATATGGGTGGGTTTACCATCAGCCGCCTGAAACCACACTGTTCCAAAGTCATGCACTAAACCGAAAAAACGTACATGCGTTAGTGGCCTTCTATACCACAAAGGTAAAATAAAAATAAAATAAAACGCGACATGCCCCGTTCCAAGACCACCTCTGCTGCCATAGCTGACATATCTGACTCCTGTTCCCCCTCCACCTTTCACCAGCCGGCTTTTCCTATGATGGTTGCAGTTCGTCACTTCATGATCAAGTGAGCCAGTGCTCACAGTGACTCTGTCAAGTAATCGTGACTTTTCCTGTTTTAGGTTGTCCCGGGCTTCAAGGTGGGATCTTACCCGTCGTTGGCTAACCAGCCTTCCATACTGGCTTATTGCAGGATGCCGTACCTGGGATACGATCAATCCCCACCTATATAGTGGTATAGATCGCAAAGTGGAGGGATGGAGACAGAGTCTTCAGCCGCATCTGCCTTATGCAGCCATATGTGTGCGTAATGAATACACATCAGGGCAACTATAAAACAAAAGATAATTTATCAGAGTTAAAATTATTAAAATGTTGCAGCAGCATTAGTGGCATTTGAAGGTAAACCCACTACTTCCAAATCCAATTTGACAACATAGCATGTATGACTCCTTCCCAGCAGATGTGGCGTCAATCCACCTATTGTCCTTAACTAGGGAGATGTGAAAGAAAACAAAAATCACAATATTAAAACTTGCATTTTCAATATTGGGCGACTCACTTTTGTCTTAACCGTTACTCAAAATCACAATTCTCTTCATAATCCTACCCGATTGCCCTTCACTATCTATTTAAATTGGACGACCTAATTAAACCTTTTATTCTACCTATTGCTTGCATTTAGTGTTTTCCATATTTTGATTCACTACTATACCAAACCCAAACCCTCTATGTTGTTCTTAACTAGTTTATTCAACACTGAATTGATACATTGTTTCTATTTACTAATTAACCATATTGTTTTATCTGAAGTGTGCTTGTGTATCCCCTTGTGTACTCCATCACTCGGAGTAGGAGAGGATTCTCCCCTACCTCGGCAGCCCTGACACACACACGAGAACAGGCTCACACACACATCCTTTCTTATTTTATTTTACTTATTTATTTTAAATGACATGTCATTGTGGATAACCTAAATTTGATATTTGGATAACGTTTTATCATACTTATTTGGTCTAATTTTTTAAGTATTGCCGATTGTTTTTTTCAAAATTATAAGATCACTTTTCATAAATTTGTCTATTACTAAACATAATTTCTAAAGGAAATATTTTATTTGTGTTGTTGTACTGGCACCTAGACCTCGTCAGGTCCAAGCACCAAAATAACATCCACCTATCCACGCAGAATCCATGGGTTGGGTCCGCTCCTCTTTTGATGAGTCACTTTACCCTGGCGCCATTGAACCCATTGACTCCTGTGGAGTGTGGTGTGCAGACAATTTTTTAACCCTAATTGCTCATGTTTTGGAGTCTAAATAATTATTCCTAAATCCTGTAATCACCATGTAACTTGCTCAGGGACACATCAACACTCAGCTAGGAGAGATGGGGATCGAACCAGCAACCCTTCGGTTACGAGAAAACTTCTCTACATCCTGAGCTAAACCGACCCCAGCCACCTCTCCGCAGATTTATTACCTCCGGGTCGGTCCGCATCCGCCCTTTTTGCTTTCTATACATTCCTCTCCCTTCTCCAAACACCTTCTCTCTCTGATCCAACCCGTTGTCTCACCAGTGCTCTGTGTACCAAGATGTAATGATATATACCACATGATGATCCGACGCGATGGAGAGTCTCCAAGAACCACAGAATCACCAATCCCAGTGGTGGTTCTAGGTTTTTTCTAAAACAGTGGACATGGGTTACATACAGGAACCAATTACAGAGTACATCCAAACGCACAAATAATCTATTCAGCACAATGCAAATTCAATCTCTTTCTCTCTGTTGTCTCTCTGTCCAGCCCCCACCTGCGGGTTTTTCCTTACTTACATTCCTTCTCTCTAACTCTCTTTACCTCTCTTTATCTACTTCCTTTGCTTTCACAAATCTCCATAACCATTTTCACTTTCAGTAATCCTTTCCTTTCCTTTCTGGTTTATTCGTTTTTGGACACACTCCAAAACTAGATTATTAATCTTAAAAGGCCATCGAAAGATATGAATGTCCCCAAAGAAAATTCTAACCGGAAAGCCTTCTCCAAATCTCATCGCCACTTCTCGTTGCCAATCCACACACTCTTCCTCTTCTCTGTCCCACTCTTCACAAATCACTTCATCTGTCCCCTCTAACTCAACTCAATGCTAACTCTTTCTCACTCACTCACTCACTCACTCACTCACTCACTCACTCACTCACTCACTCACTCACTCACTCACTCACTCACTCACTCACTCACTCACTCACTCACTCACTCACTCACTCACATATACAACTTAAAATAAGAATTCACCGATTGTCATCCTTGGAGCTGTCATAGGTATCAACTGCGTGTGTTCCGAGAATCCTAAAGTTTTGGTGAATTTTCCTGCCATGGGGAGGTGAGAGGCATAATTTGGACCTACGCAAGTGTAAGTGGCTCCAGTGTGGGCCATCATTGGCGTGCCTCTATAATTTATCAGAACCTGCAGTATTGGTTCCTCATCAGCTTGTTTTGTGATTGCTACAAGCTGACCCTCCCCCTGTGGATTCTCTGGGCACCCCTAGTATCCCTGACCCATGAAGGGACCCTGCTGTCCCTGGTTGTAGTTCCCTTGATCTTGCCTCCCCTGATAACCGTTGCCCTGTCCTTGCTGGGATGAAAAAGGGTTAGTAAAACAATTTCTCTTAGTATGTCCTTCCTGGTTGCACCCAAAACATATTAAAGGACCTCTGCGTTGTCCTTGGGATCCTGGTTGTTGATTGTTTCTAAACTGTCCTTGGGGCCCTTTGTACTGATTCTGTCTATTTTTATTTGTGGGGTTCCCATAATTATGGATGTGTACATGTGTAACAGTTGGAGTATGTGACTGTTGGCTCTGAGGCTGTTGTACTGGGGGAGAGAATGCCTGCTGTCCATCAACTAGAGTAGGATAACTTCCTGATGACGTGTGGGGTACTCTTTGTAATGCTTTACTGCAGACAGGCCCCTCTGTCTCTGGGTTGTATTTCTTATCTTCTTCATTTAGTGTGACTTCCCCTTTAATTTTTACCGTGCCTATTAGCAATGGGTACAATGATGCTGGTTTGTACAGCGGTGGCTCAACCTTCAGAGGCAATGGTTGAGCCTTGTTGTTATTAGCTATTATTTCTCCCGCCACTCTCTGTAATGTTCGCCATCTCTCTCCTTCCTCTAGGAACAAAGCTAGTACTAACTTTTCCCTGTCCCTCTTTGCTGAGGCCGTTTTTCCACTTCTGTTATCTATGTAATTCCTTATTACTACCTCCATGTCCCTATACATTATTGGATCAAAAGTCCCTCCCATGGGCCATATAGTGCCTGATCCTTCTGTCCTTTCTTCCCATTTCTCAGAGATCTTTTTCATCTCACCTTTGAGCAATAGACGGTCTCTACTCAAAATCTCTACCGCTGTTGGTGCCATTTTTAATTATTACTTTATTACTTTATTTATTTTATTTATCTATTCTGAAGTACACTATTTATTAATAACATTTATTTGAGTTTATTCTACTAGTTATTTTCTATACTTTACTATCTCTAAGCTACAAATGTGAACTCTTCCCCGGCGCTCTTCTCCCTCCCGAAGATTGGAACGTGGCCCCAACCCTTCACTGTTACCTATTTTTAACCCTGCTCTGCAGGCTCCTGCTTCTCTGCTCGTCCCCGCTGTTTGCTCGTGCACATGCAGTTATAGTCAGCGCGTTAATGTTTAAGTCAAAGAAGATTTACACATTTATTCAGTACTAACTATTATTAGTTAGTACTAACAAATTAACTATTCTCTATCCGTCTAATTTATTTATGATTATCAACTACTTCAAACAAATTAACTATTCTCTGTCCGCCTAATTTATTTATGACAGAATCAACATAAAATAAACCGGGTCGTAAAAATCTCCGAGGTAACTTAATCCTAACACGACTTAAATACAGACAATAAACCGATTCATAATTTTTTTTATATTATATTGAAAAACTTCCGAATTGTTTGTAATTAATTACAAATAAAAGGTTGACCAAGCGTAAACTGGTCTTTTGGTTAACATGAACGGTCGGATGGATAATCAACCAACCAGAATTTCAAACAAGTACTTATCGCTTCGTAGTGCCAAGATCAGAATTACAAATTAACTATTTCAGTTTATCCAAGAGCTGCATCTCAATCGGTCCACGATCAGCACATTAAACTCATTCAGATGGCACTCCAAACAACAAGCCTATTCTTCCAAAACAATGGCTGGATACATAAACACTCGACCAGATCAAAAACAGACAAGAAACTTCTCAAAATACCAACTCAAACGGTACCCCAACCAAGAACCTTATCTATTCAAAACTGCGAGAAGTCTGCTTTCTCAAAAAATGCCAAAATCGGAACTAGAAATTCACCATCAATTGGTGCAGGATTTACAGTTCAACCGCTCCAAGATTAGAATTGAAAATTCACCAGTCGGCATCCCAAGGAAACCTCTCTAAAATAAAAATGAATTCATCGACGGCAATGAATTCCAACCCAGCTCTCTGGGATACTCTCAAACATCCAACAGGCACTTTTATCGACCTGCGGACCTGTACTGTCCTATTGGATCTTTCCCACTAATTCGATCCTCTAGAATACAGCCACAGGACTTTATAATAGGTCTATTTGACCAAAAACCTCAAAACTCCAAATAACAACAACTCGTATCAAAATAGGGAGCCACAAAGCGTCTTGGTCATTTAGAACCACAGAGCGCGAATGGCCTATGTGCGCACGCACGTCAATCTCTCCCGGAGCCCCCGTATCTCTCACTCGCTCATTTATCTATAATTTTGGTTCGTTTGATCGAAGAGACACTTTACCTGCTGCTCGGCGTTCAGACGGGGCAAGAACAGATCAAACGACTCTATCCTATATATGGCAAGACAACTTACCCTTGAGCTCTGGTCGTATGATCCGTTCGCGTCCCGTCCTCTGGCCCGGCAGCTGGCGAGTCCCTATTTCCTCCTGGTCGCGACGCCAATATGTCGACGATAAATCGAGATTTAAAACACTTAGACTAATTTAAGAGAGAGAGTGTAAAAGAATTCGAGGGGTCCGGAGCAAGAATTGAAAAAAGACTTTATCGTGAAGATAAACAACAGTGCCAACAAGCCTTCAACTCCCTCCAGAAGGCCCTGACGGAGGCCACCATCCTCACCCCCCCCCCCGGACCCCAGGTTGCAGTTTACTCTGGACTCGGATGCCAGCGCCGTAGGCATGGGTGCAGTGTTGGCTCAGGCGGGGCCAGAGGGAGAGAGAGTGGTGGCGTATGGCATGCGGCTACACAGGGGCACACGAGCCCTATCGATGCCCCATTTCCCCTGCACATACTTCCCCAGAGACAGTGACTAACCCCCCTGTTCACATCCCTCCTTCCCCCTTTCCACCACAGACACCTTTCAGTGCAAAGGGGCGTTGTGCTTCCCACCAGGCAGAAGTGCCTGCGTCCCCCACGCAGTCGCGGAGACAGGGACGTCGGATGGCCCGTTTCAGAGACTATGTGTAGACCCTCGGGACGAGGGACTTTGTTGGGGGGGAGCTGTGTAACGAGCTGGGTTAATGTGGTTCTGTTATTATGCGTTCAGCAGCTATGCAAATGTTCACATGTGTTTTGGGTTATGCGCTAATGTTATTAGTAGAGGTTAATGGGGGATTGTCTCGCGAGAGGGGGGGGGGAACAACGTGAGGGTCAGGGTCCGGAAGTGACGTGTTTGTTGGGGTTCAGCTGTGTTACGGCTGGAGGTACGGCGTGGTCACGGCCAACAGTGACTGGAGATAACCGTTGTATTTGCCAAATAAAGAGCAGGATTGAAAGCCAGACATCACCTCCTTATTCAACACTGCACCACCGTTGGGTGATCGTTACAATATTATATGAGGCACAAAACAGATCACACTCGCTCAACATGTGCTGACTTATTAACCTTAATAAGCATTGTTCATGCTTTAGATCCCGTACGTGCAAAATGCATGATTAGCAGTTTAATAAAGGATTTATTAACCTTAATAAGCATAAAAAATTGCTTAGTAAAGTTTTAACAATGACATAATAGGTAAGTTAGTAAGACTGAATAAATGGGTTTTTAATGCTTTTTATTAACAACTATAAATAACTCAGAGTTGTTGAACGGGTTATCATTGTGAATGACCCCCATTAAGCTATCAATGAAGTACACATCAAACCACATCAACCCCCCCCCCCCCCCCCAACAGCACTTCCTGTTAGCAGAATTTCCTGTCCACCCGACTTTATATTCATCATGGATAGTTGGTAACCGCGAGGTTGCTAGTTCGATTCCCGGCTCCTCCTAGCTGAGTGTAAAGGTGTTCCTGAGCAAGGCACCTCACCCCAACTGCTCCAAACGAGCTGGCTGTCGCCTTGCATGGTTGACACCGCTGTCGTCGGTGTGTGAATGTGTGCATGATTGGGTGAATGTTATGCAACATTGTAAAGTGCTTTGGGTAGAAGTGCTATGTAATTGCAGTCCATTTACCAAATAAATTAAATCATGTACCTTGGACACATCCTGTAATCTCTTCTCTAATCTACAATGATGACATGAAGCAAATGTATCTACAATCACAGGCTTTTCCAAAACAAGTGTTGTGTAGTTTACTGCTTTATTTAAAGGTCCCATGACATGAAAATCTCAATTTATGAGGTTTTCTAACATAAATATGAGTTTCCCTAGCCTGCCTATGGTCCCCCAGTGGCTAAAACTTGCGTTTGGTGTAAAACGAGCACTAGCTGTTCTGCTCGCCTTTGAAAAAACGGAGGCTCAAGCGCGCTGATTTGGAAGTCTGTGCTCATGACGTCATGAGGAATCTCAGCTCCTCCCCTTACTCTGCCTGGCCCGCCCAGAGACGTTGGCCCGCCAATGAGACTCGACCGTGCGAGCGCCACATGTGTGTGTGTGTGTGTATGTGTGTGTGTGTGAATACACACACTGTAACGCAAGTGTTTCTTGTCGGTTCTTTGACGTGTCTTGTATTTCCACAACGAGACTGTCGCGGGGGTTATCTAAGCCATGGTTGAGAAGGAATTGGGGGAAAGGAACTTTGGTTTGACTCGCTGAAGTACATGAACTGCGACATGCCGCCGGTTGCCGCGAGGCACCATCGCCCGGCAGCAGGCAGCCGGCCGCAGGCAGCGCGCGGTTCAGTCGACTTCAGGTTGATGTGGAAGAACCAGAGACGTCGCAGAACCCGACAAAGTCGTTTGTGATTCCTAATATCGTCTGGAGGCGCACACAATATGTTATATGATATAGATATCTATGTATCATATGATATTATTTAGATATAGAGCTCCAGGACTGTAACGCAAGTGTTGTACACTTCCTTGTTATTTGGATAACCGTTCTGCTGTTGGTGTGATGGCGCATAACACGTCTGGTATTTCTACAACGAGACTCGTATTGGGGGTTATCTCAGCCAAGGTTGAGAATGAATTGGGGGGAAGGAACTTTGGCTTTGACTCCCTCAAGAACATGAACCACGACATGGAGGAGAAAGGGATTGTTGGCGGCGAATGTCTCCCGCTTGAGCCCCGCTGAGGGACCACCGGCGGAGGTGCATAAGCGCTGCCCGGCAAAGATCCCTTTCTCCTCCTTGTCGTGGTTCATGTTCTTGAGGGAGTCAAAGCCAAAGTTCCTTCCCCCAATTCATTCTCAACCTTGGCTGAGATAACCCCCAATACGAGTCTCGTTGTAGAAATACCAGATACGAGAGTCCGACGTCACACCAACAGCAGAACGGTTATCCAAATAACAAGGAAGTGTACAACACTTGCGTTACAGTCCTGGAGCTCTATATCTAAATAATATCATATACATAGATATCTATATCATATAACATATTGTGTGCGCCTCCAGACGATATTATGAATCACAAACGACTTTGTCGGGTTCTGCGACGTCTCTGGTTCTTCCACTTTCACATCAACCTGAAGTCGACTGAACCGCGCGCTGCCTGCTGCCGGCTGCCCGCTGCCGGGCGATGGTGCCTCGCGGCAACCGGCGGCATGTCGCAGTTCATGTAGGCTACTTCAGCGAGTCAAATCAAAGTTCCTTTCCCCCAATTCCTTCTCAACCATGGCTCAGATAACCCCCACGACAGTCTCGTTGTGGAAATACAAGACACGTCAAAGAACCGACAAGAAACACTTGCGTTACAGTGTGTGTATTCACATTGATGTGGACGTTGAAGAACCAGGAACGTCAAAGAACCCAACGCGGTCGTTTGAGATTCATAATATCGGCTCACACAGCTTTTGGCCGTGATAATATATATTATATGATATAGATATCTGTGTAGGCTATATGATCATATTTAGATATAGAGCTCCAGGACTCCCGTGTGTTCTAGAATATTTACAGAACACGGCTAAAGGCTGTGTGCGGCTCGCCATTGCGATACATCCACTGTAAACAGAGCGCATGGTGGCTGCAAGCTGCTCAGGGCCACACCCCCACCCTCCTCCTTGACACGCCCACCGAAACAGCGCATTTGGGGGAAGCTCAATGTGCGACTGGCTCGGAGTGGCTGTAACTCTGCACCACGGCTGAATTTAGGGAACGTCTTTGAATACTGTGTTAGTTGCCCACTAATACCTATATTAAAGAATACATAAAATAGCATGTCATGGGACCTTTAAGACTCTTTCCACTCCTCATCTGTATGTATCTAAACGTGTGCGTTTGCATGGTTTCATAACCTGACTAAACATGGTACCCTACCGATTTTCTGTCTGTAAATGTAGATATAATGTTTTATATTTAATGTTGTTAATTGTGTTTGTTTGTTTGTGTCTGTGTGCTAACCGTGTGCTTGTGTGTGTGTGTGTGTGTGTGTGTGTGTGTGTGTGTGTGTGTGTGTGTGTGTGTGTGTGTGTGTGTGTGTGTGTGTGTGTGTGTGTGTGTGTGTGTTCTCCAGTCCAAAGGGATTTGGGTTCTATGGCTGATCTTGGCTCTGTTGGCTCTGTCGGCACTGGCTGTCTTCTGGTGGTTCTGGCCGCTCTGCTGCACCGTGGTGAGTGTTTGTGTGCGTGTGTGCGTGCGTGCTTGTGTGAGTGCGTGTGCATGCGTGTGCGTGTCATTGTGAAAAGCCACTCAGAAAGCTCAGATGGACTACAAGTCTACATGAACATGTGTCAGTTTACTTTAAGGAGTTACAGACCAAAATTTAAATAATATCACTAATGTATAATTTAGTTATATTTGCCTAGAAACTGTGATAAAAAACACAAGCTGCTGCAAAGTGCCATGACATACGACAGCATTTAGCATTTAAGTAGTCCAACATGAAGACTTTGATATGCACATCCATGCAATTCTAGATCAGCAAAATTGAAAAAAACTTCATTCATTTAGCACTTCTCCTGCAAAACTGCGATACATTTCTGAGTTTGGAGTGAGAGAGAAAGATAAGAGATAGATCAGAGAGGCAGATAGAGCAACCTTGAGACACTGCTTTAGCTCAGCTCAGTGCTTGTATCAGTATGACCATGGAGTCATGTGATCATGTGTCAGGTGATCCGAGACCCTCCTCCGGCCCGCCCCCCTCCTCCTCCTCCCCCTCCACCCGTGAGTACCCTACTCATAATAATACTATGTTACCTATTAATAATATATTCTTACTTGGGGGTACTTGAATAATCTATTCAAGTACCCCCCTGAATAGATTATTCAAGTACCCCCTTACATCTGCTTGGCATACCCTAGGGTACATATTCCCCCAAGGTAACAGGTACCCGCTAAGGTACAGGTAAGTTTACCCCAGGGGGTACCTGTACCCCTAGGGTACACATACTGGATAGGGTACACATACTGGATAGGGTACACGTACCGCCTAGGGTACGCATACCGCCTAGGGTACCCGTACCTACTGGGGTACAGGTAAACCCTGGGGTAAACGTACCCCCTGGGGTAAAAACACCCCCTGGGGTATATCCCTAGGGGTCTGTCACCCTAGGGTACAGGTACCCCCTAGGCTGCGCTCCCTGTGGTGACTGTACCGGGTCAGGAGTGGTGTCAACAGTCTGGTTGTGTGTAGGAGCCGGAGGACGACGCCCTGCCGAGACACAGGTGGCCCCAAGTGGACGCCTCGTACTACGGCGGCCGCGGCGCCGGGGGCATCAAGCGCATGGAGGTCAGTCCACACCTGACCTCACTGATAACGACACGTCTCAGAAAAACAAATGGGACAAAATGTAATTTATAGGCTGATTTTATTTAAATCGGCATATTGGTGAGGGCTTAAAGGGAAGGTGAGTACATAAGAAAACATAACTGATGGAGAGATGTAATATGTGGTATTAAAATTGGAATTTCAAGATGAGCTTGGATAAGATAAGATGTAAGGTAAGGTAAATAAGTATTAGTTATTAGTATTAGTAACCATGGTACCTCCTGACATAAATCGATGTGTTTGTGTCCGAGAGGGCTCTGGGTGTGTCTGTGGAGGTGAGTGTGTCCTAAATTGAGGCCTCTGGGTGTGTCTGTGGAGGTGAGTGCATCCTAACATTAGGGCTCTGGGTGTGTCTGTGTGAAGGTTAGTGCATCCTAACAAGAGGGCTCTGGGTGTCTCTTGGTGAAGGTGCGCTGGGGCGACAAGGGTTCCACGGAGGAGGGCGCCCGCCTGGAGAAGGCTAAGAACGCTGTGGTGACCATGCCTGACCAAGTGGACGAGCCCATCTTACCCAAACCCCCGCCCAGACCACCTCCCGAATACATCCCCCCGGTAGCGTCCCGATGGTACACTCCCATCAAGGTGGGTGCCGATGACAACGTGGAGGCTGGGATGGGTCTGAATGATGACTTGTTCGATGTTGGCCCAGGTCATGGTCACACAAACCTCCCCTTCTCTGTCCCAGGGCCATATGGACGCGCTGGGGGCATTGTTACGGCGACAGTATGATAGAGTGGCCATCATGAGACCCTCATCCCAGGACCAGGTAAGACTGACCGTGACCTATGACCCCCCCCCCCCCCCCGGTCAAACCGTGCCCTACAACCTCTGGACTAGCCCTGTCCTAGCCGAACCATAACCCTTATCCAACCTACTGTAGAATAAAGTGTTATCCTTTCACCGACGGCGGTCGTACCAAGGATAATTTGTGGTTATAGTTTTGACTCTCGGTGCAAAGGTTCTTGGTTCAAGCCCCAATGCTATGACCTACTTGCAGGCATCATAGAGGAAGAAAACCCTGACCCATCAGAACCTTCTGTCAATGCTTGGGATACAAATGCCTACTAAATGAATGAATGAATGGCAACCAAACCAGTTCCTTAAAACTTGGAGTCACCCCCATAACTCCCTCCCTGACCCACTAGCTAACCCCTTACCACGTCACAGTATGATGACTGTGAATCTGAATATTAATATAGTTAGAAACACATAGTAAACACATAGTAATCATAAAACATGTCCACATTATGTTATGACCTATATCTGTTTTATGAATTAATCCAATTGTTTGTTGTTACAGGGACGCTGCATCAACTTCACCAGAGTGCAGCATCAATAGAGAGACCAAACAGGACAGTAGGAGAAAGAGACTGCTACAGGGCAATAGGAGAGAGAGGCTAAGATAACCTGTTAGTGGAAAATACTGAGAGTGGACAGACGGAACGGTTAAATTATGGCATGGTTACACTCTCTCGCACACACACACACACACACACACACACACACACACACACACACACACACACACACACACACACACACACACACACACACACACACACACACACACACACACACACACACACACACACACACACACACACATCCAAAAACACACACATCCAAAAACACACAGCTTCATAGAAAGGGTTTTAAAGGCTATGTTCAAAATGAACATTTGCCTCCTCAAACAGATATCGACGATGGTTGTGTGTAAATATCTGTTGGTAAAAGTGTTACTTTTATCTGTTCAGAGACGCTATTGATCTTGAGTTTCAAGCATGAAGTTCAACATGCAGCTACCAATAACAGTGGTAGCAATCTGAAGTTACATACTGATATGAAGAAAACTGATTGACAAAGGGTTTCAGGGTTTTATTTGCGTAAAAGTCTATATTGCTGACTGGTCCTGGTTAAAATCATGTGTCCCAAATAATTCTTTTTTTAGAGTTTACCTTTTGAAAGGTAATATAAATTCAAATAAAAATGTATAAAATAATAAATATAATTCTTATTTTTTTATCTGATAATGTCAATGAGGAATGTTTTTTTCTGAAATCTGGTGTGCTCACTTGAGGTGCTGTTGTTAAATGACTTTAAAGGTTATACACAGGGTGCTTCATTTGTATGTAACTCTCTGCTACTTTCTGTTTTGTGGTTCTGTGGTTTGTTCCTGGTTTCACATTTTTCCTCAACCGCTTTGGATGAATTCTGGAATGAGAGTATTTTTTTCCAAACAATACATTTTAATCTCTAAACAATTATTTTCTTGTACGCACCACAATAAGAACCACCACTGGTGGTGCTGGTGGTGATGTTATTGTTGGTGGTTGTGGTAGGGATGTTTGGTGGTGGTGGTGTTGTTTAGTTATTCATTCACATATTTTTATTCACAACAAATTGCTAGAGAAATACATTTACTGTAGAGACACATACATTAATATCATTTTTTGTGTACTACAGTATTGACCTTTCCAAGTAAACTTTTACCTCCTGCTGAAAACAGCATCTATAAAGCTCAGTGTGGTACACATTAGCGTTCAGTTAGACAATACTGACATTATTGTATAGCAGTAAGCAGTCAGTGTCAACTAATTAGCTTTGTTATTAGGGGTCCGAGCAGAAAGGCTGCTTGGCCCCTATTGTTTCTGTAGCATTTTTTTTTTCCTCAAATTCTGTAAAAGTCATACTTTCATACATACGTACATTCAGCCTGTACCATAAGTCAAAAACTCTTGAAATTCTCAGGTATGGTTACCTAGGGGTGTAACGGTACACAAAAGTCACGGTTCGGTACGTACCTCGGTTTTTAAGTCACGGTACGGTACGATACGGTACGGTTAATAGTTAAAAAAACAAAAAGCAGCAATGAAAACACCATTAAACCTTGTTATGGCATTTGCATTTCTGAATTCCCAGTGAGCTGGGTTTGTACAGCTCGCTTTTTTTTCACAGCAACGGTGACCTGGATGGCGCCTTTTCAAATGCGTGTGCATGTTAAAGTGCTGTAAGTAGACACAGGGAGCCCTATCCATAGCTGGACAGCCTGTCGGAGACCCTCTCCGTAGCTTACGTTCACATCCAATATTTTTAACTATGCGTCGAAACCATGGACCTATTGGTCGACGCAGCGGAGACGGCAAGGGCTGTGATTGGTCCTCTAACAAAATCATTTCCTGAATCACTTCTTCGGTTTGACTTTGTACCTTAATTACTTTGTACATTGTTTACTTTGCTTACTTTTCAGGACCAATAAAACACCAAATAAGATTTGAAAAGCTTTGGAAGTGTATTTACAACACTGCTTAAATGGTTTGTAACATACATACTGTATAAGATAGATCGGGCGGCCAATTGCATTGCGTATCCGACATCCTGACGGAGAGCTGCTGAAGGGATTACGGAGTCGGAATAGCATACTTTGGCTAAACGGTCCGGGTGGAACTCCGACTTCAAGTTTTAAATTCCGTATTGCAAAACAAGCCTCAAATTCACCATATTAACGCTATGTACGCCACATTTACGAACCGCGGTACACCTCTGTAACCGCACCGAAGTGCCTGTACCGTGACGGTTCGGTACAAATACGTGTACCGTGACACCCCTATGGTTACCAATAACCCCCTATGGTACATAGGGGGTTATTCAGCCTGTACTGAATAACCCCCTATGTACCCAAATGAACCCAAATCTGTGGTACTGCACCCAAAGGTGGCGCTATTGTAAAAAAATCATGAATTAGGCTTATTTCTCCTCACCAGATTGACCTGGACTAAAAATTCTTTCAGAATATTAATCTCTAGAATCAGACGCATTTATAAAACCTTTTCCCGCAATTTCATATTAAAGCTAAACATGATAAAAAGATTCACAGGCTACAAAAATAATAAAAAATTCACCAAAATGGCCACTTGAAATCTTTAGACCAAGCCTCACAAAAATCACCGAACAGAATTTGTTTTACTTAGTTCCATTTGAGAAATATTGGCCAATAAAGTTGGAGCAGTTAGCCAATTTTTCTTATATGACCATTTTGTTATTGTATAAAAAAACATAAGACTATTATTAGGTGGATATCAATACCCACCACTACTAATAAACCCAAATTGTGGTACTGCACCCAAAGGTGGAGCTATTTAAAAAAAATATGAACCAGCCTTATTTCTCCTTACGAGATTTACCTGGACTCAAAATTCTTTCATCATATTAATCTCTAAAATCAGATGCATCTTTTTCACCCTGGTCTTCTGCTCTAAAAATGTTTACTTTTCTCACAGTTTCATAGAAAAGCAAAACGTCCAAAGTCTCAACCCAATATCATTGGGTGGATAACATTAACAGTGCAAATTTTCAGATCTGTACTCTCTTAAGAAAGCCCTTAATTCTCTTGTGGTTTTCTTGGTGTTGTGTGCTTATCAATAGACATTTTCACCATGTGAATGAGGCTTCATGCAGTTCAGGAATGTAGGCCGTGTTGCAGGGTTTATTTTCCAACGAATTTGTGCAATTTGCTTGTTGGTAATAAAGACTTAAACTGTTATTTATTGTATTTAATGTTGTTAGGTATCACAAAACGGAATGTAATACGAAAAAGTATTTTAGCGGTTTACTATTGATTCTCATTTCCCCAAGAATACATTGCATGACGTCATGTTGGGGAGACACGGACCAAAGGCCGCATTGAGACCATCTAGAGTAGAGACTAGTAAGAGAGTGTTCAGCATATTATACAGATACATAGATAAATACATCTATATTATCTATAGTTAGTATATGCTACACGTAAACCTCCTAAGATGGCGCAATTTGATTGGTTTGCTATCTCGGGATATTGGGCAATATCCCATGATTGACAATATTGTTTTCATCGCAAAATGTCTGCTAATAACAACGAATTAACCTTCGGTCTCAGGGGCTATTCCCCACTATTCACTTCGACTTCGGCGAATAGTTGTTGATTAATAGCCTAGATAGATAGATAGCCTAGTCAAGTCTTTGTTAATACCAAACTACACAAATCGTCGGGAATTCATTTAGGTGATTCGGCTCACACAGTATCAATCACATACTTTGGGTCCATTCTAATTTATGGTAAGAGGCTTGTCTTTAAATCTTTGCAGTGACTGAATGTTGATGATAAATTGGATTGTTTTGCATAAGATGAGTGCGTGTGTCCTTCCCGGCTTCGGCATACTGCATGGTTATGAAGGCCTTGTGGTTAGTTGTGGTCTTAGTGAAGCAGCCTAGGCTTAAGGTAAGGCCACACTGCACATGCGTTGGCGTTGAAAATCGGCATTTTTGCATAGGGAACCATTGGTCTAGGCGTGTAGACGCGTTACACGCGTTAAAGCGGCGCCTTAAAGGCCCATTCACACCCTACGTTAAATACGGATACGGACAGTTTCGTCCAGTCCCGGAGGTGTTTCGTCCGTAAATGGGTCCGTCGCCTCTGAGCTAACGAATCCGGAGTGCTCCGGGAGAACCGGAGCAATGCCACCGGAAATCGAGGCGGCGGTATAGAGTCAAAAGTCAGACCATTCGCGAAAATAGATAGAGTAGTATAATATCTGATATGTATATTATATATATATATATAGTATTTGACGTTTTGTACTTATATTATACTATATACCTGACATTTTTATTTTATTGTTTATTGTTATTGTTCCCCTGCTTTGGCAATGAGTTGTAACTGGTCATTTAACAACATTTTGAGGAGATAATCTGCTGGTTGGTGAGGGGTGTCACATGCCACCGCACACTTTTTGCACTTTTTTTTGCCGATTTCGGATGACGCAAAGCAAAATCATCTCTACAGATGTCGGTAAATACGGAACCGGATCGTTTCGTCCGGATCCGGAGGTATGGATCGGCCTTAAGGCCGAGGTATGGATCGGCCTTAAGGCCGATCCATACCTCCGGATCCGGACGAAATTCGTCCGTCGCCCCAAACGTTGCCCCCGGATCTACCCTTCATACCTCCGTCTGGTTTCAGCGTTGTTATGGATGTTACACAATAAATCCTCTAGAGGGCAGTGACTGTCGTTTCACAAATTAACGGCATCGACAATCGCAAACATGACATCTGTAGAGATGATTTTGCTTTGCGTCATCCGAAATTGGCAAAAAAAAGTGCAAAAAGTGTGCGGTGGCATGTGACACCCATTATTATTGTCTGACTTTTGACTCTATACTGCCGCCTCGATTTCACACATTACGTAAGCCGAGGAACACCATCACACGCCAAGCCCTGCAGTGGAATCCGCAGGGCTTGGCGTGTGATGGTGTTCCTCGGCTTACGTAATGTGTGCCCAATCCATCCCCATCTTCGTCTCATTATGTCCACTTCTATGGCAGGTTGGTGTCTTCCTTCCCACAGCTCTTTGTTCCTTATTTTGTCAGGCCATCTGATGTTGAGGATGCGTCTTAGGCAGTGATTTGTGAAAACCTGTAGCTTCTTTAGTAGTTTCTTTGTTGTTTTCCACGTTTCCGATCTGTACAGGAGAATGGTTTTAATGCTTGAATTGAATAGCCGTATTTTGGTCCTGAGGGTGATGTTGCGTGCTCTCCAAATGGCCCCCATCATTCCAAATGCCGCTCTTGCCTTGCCTATTCTCCTCTTAACGTCCCCTTCTGATCCACCATCACTCGCTACCTCGCTTCCCAGGTAAATGAAGGAGTCAACTTCCTCTAGTGGTTGTTGGTTTACTGTCAAGCTTGCTAGTGTCTTGGTATTGGCCTTGAGAACTTTGGTCTTCTGTGTACTAATGCGGAGGCCTGTTTCAGCTGCTCTCTGTTCTACCACTCTCAGTTTGTCCTTCATTTGTTGGTGGTTATGGGACAGGAGCGCAATATCATCTGCGAAGTCTAGGTCATCCAATTGTGTAAACGGGGTCCATTGGATACCATTTTGTCTATTATAAGTCGCTTGCCTCATGATCCAGTCTACCGCTAAAAGGAATAGTAATGGTGACAGTAAACAGCCTTGTCTTACTCCTGTTGTGATGTTAAATGCCTCCGTCAGCTGGCCTTCATGTATGATCCTACACTGCGTTCCAGAATAGATGTTCTTGATGATGTTGATGAACTTCTCGGGTATGGCGTAGTGTCTCATGAGTTGCCAGAGCACTTCCCTATCCAGACAGTCAAATGCTTTCTCAAAGTCCAGAAATCCTGCGTAAAGCGGGGACCTAAACTCTTGGGATTGTTCAAGGATGATTCGCAGGGTTGCTATTTGGTCGGCACATGATCTATTTGGCCTGAAACCAGCTTGGTTGTCTCGAAGCTCTGCATCCACTGCTGCCTTGAGGCGTTGTAAAATTACTCCATTTAACACTTTGCCCGGGACGGATAGAAGCATTATTCCCCTGTAATTGCCACAGAGGCTTAGGTTGCCTTTCTTGGGAATTTTAACTAGGTGGCCTCCCTTCCATTCTCCAGGCACGTCTTCTTCCTCCCAGATCTTACCAAACAGGTCATATAGGATTTGTGTGGACGCTTCAACATCTGCTTTAAGAGCTTCTGCAGGTATGTTGTCAGGACCTGGTGCCTTGTTGTTCTTGCAGTGCATGATGGCATTTCTTATCTCCTTTTTTGATGGCCGCTTGCAGTCAACTGACAGGGGAACTTCTGCAGGTTGCATATTCGCCTTTATTGACGGAGGTGGTTGGTTCAGTATCTCTGAAAAGTGCTCAACCCACCTTTTCATTTGCTCTTCTTGTGTTTTCAGTGTCCTCCCTTCCTTATCCTTGACTGGGTGATTCCCTTTCTGGTATTTTTTGGTCAGCAGTCGGATGTTGTTGTATATCCCTTTGATGTTATTCTGCCTTGCAGCTTCCTCTGCTTTGTTTGTAAGCTCTTCTACAAAGTTCCTCTTGTCTCTCCGTGCACTCTTTTTGACCTCTCTATCTGCCTTACTGTACGCCTCCCCCGCTGTTTTCTTAACTGATCTTGTTTTACTATTGTTTAGTACGTTCTTTAGCTTCTTCCTTTCCTCTATTTTGCTAAGGGTCTCTGGTGAGAGCCACTCCTGGTGCGTCCTCTTCTTGAGCCCGACTGCTGCTTCACAGGCTCCTGTAAATGCCTCCTTTACTTGCTGCCAGTGGTGTTCTATCATCCTGTGTTCCTCTTCTGTTACTTCCTTGGCTTGCAGTACTGTGTAGTGGTTTCTGAGTTATATTCTGAAGTTGGTTTGTTTCTCTTTGGTGGCCAGTAGTGACACATTGTAGCGTTTGCCTGTTGACGTGCTGTTTTGATGTTTTTCAGCTTAAGTTGCAGGTTAGCAACCAGTAGGTGGTCTTTCGCATCGGCCCCCCTCTTCACCCGGACATCTTGGAGGCTTCTCCTGAATCTCTTGGAGATGCAAATATGGTCTATCTGGTTCTCCGTCTTCCTGTCAGGGGAGACCCAAGTTACCCGGTGGCATGGTTTGTGAGGGAAGAGGGTTCCACCAATGACGAGACTGTGGTTGGCACAGTGGTTGGCAAAGAGTTCTCCGTTCTCATTCATCACTCCAAGGCCATGCTTTCCCATCGCTTGCTCAAAGCCGGTGTTGTCACTGCCAACCTTAGCATTCATTTCTCCCATTAAAATGGTGAGATCCTTCTCCTTACATTTCCTGATGGTTTCCTCTAGCCTTTGGTAGAAGTCCTCTTTTGCTTCATCCTCTGCTTCATTGGTGGGGGCGTAGCACTGGATGATGTCCTAAAATTCCTAAAAATTGTCCAGGATGATCCTCGCGCTTACTGGTTCCCACCCTAGAAGTGTTTTCCCTGCTTCCTTTGATAGCATGATTGCCACCCCGTCCGAATGAGCAGCATGATCTCCTGTGTGTCCAGAGTATATGATTGATTCACCTGATGCGAGCCGTGTTTGTCCTGCTTCCTTCCACCTAGCCTCGGCAATTCCAAGTATATGGATGCCAAATGCCTTCATTTCATTCGCGATGGTCTGCGCTTTTCCTGTGATATGCATTGAGCGTACATTCCATGTACCGATTTTTTTTGATAGATTTAGGATTCAGAAACTTCCACCCTCTGGCTTCCTTTCGGCTTTCACCACAGGGCTTCATACATCTTCTAGTTGAAGGTCCTTCTCCTCCCAATTCTAAGGTGGTAGTTATATTTTTCAGTGTTTCTGTAATCAGTTTTGCTAACCTCTAAGCTGGGGATTGGCCTACCTAGAGGATGCTTTTTCTGTTGGGGTGTTGCTCCCTTAGCCTTTTTCCCTCCCAGGCCACAAGGCAGTGGTTGAACCATTCTTAGTCTGTTCCCTCCCCCCGAGACCAAGCTGCCATGGGTGACCCTACCAGGAGCACAAGGCTCCAGACAGCATAGCTCTCAAGGTTCTTCAGGACACGCAAACCTCTCCACCGCGTTAAGGTGATGGTTCGAGGAGAGGAACCTCAACGTCTTGGCGGACTATATCTCTGCTGATCAACACTACGAATGCTGGAAGCACACCAGACACACCATGTGAGGTTATTTAACCAGATTATTGTTATTTATATCCGAGATTATTTAATCTAACCCGATCTAAACTCTATCATGCACCCAAACACGGCGGCGTTTGGGATTCCTACCTCGGACTCCTAAATCCATCGCAGCCACAGGCGTGTTAGGCGCGTTGAACAATTTTTGTGACACACAATGATCAAGCGTCAAGTTAGGCGTGTTATGCACGTTTTTTAACCCGAGTAACGCGTGCAGTGTGGCCTTAGCTTTAGGGCCGTTAGCTAGCATTAAGCCTTCTATTTCTAGATCTTCTGACTAAGTTTACCGTTACTTACGACATATTATTATAACTTTATTCAAGACAGAGGAAGGTCCACATAGACAGCACACTACATATATATATATATATATACACACACACACATATAAATACATATATATACCAACCCGGTCTCACGAAAAGACGTGACACTGTCACGTTATTTAATCTATTGAAACGTGATCAGGATCACGTATTTTCAAATTTTTCGTGTTAAAAAGCACAAATTTCAAACCCATGTATTTCAATTGGAAGTATTTGTCGTGTCACCAGCACGACTTCCAAACTAAGGTTCTGTGCGGGAGCGTTCTCCCTAATGTCCCTTAAGGAGCTCCGTACAGTAGCCTGCATTTATTGTTAAAATTGTGAACAATATGACAGCTTTAGGCCACCCCTTTCTACTTTCACCTTTGATTCTGAGAAATTGTGACAATTCACGGATATAGGCTATTAAATGCAGGTGCGCTGCTCAGGCAAACCGCGAAAGAAAAAAGGGTAGCTGCTTAATCTGTTCTTTTTAGAATTGTATGTCTTGATGTTTTGATCTAGCCATAGATCTATTGTCTTGTTTTTGGCTATGTGAATGGAAGTCCGCGTCGATGCCTCGCAAGTCCAGTGTCGCGAGCGGACGTGACATCTAGAAGTCATACCGTATAATAATGGGTTATCATTAATATTGATGCGTAGGGGTTGATTATAACTCTTGTTTATTGTTTATACCACAGTCTGGGGGAATACTCGTATTCTGATTGGCTGCAGGGTCTGTATTATCTCCTGATATAGGCCTACAGACACCTGCTAAGTAGTTCCAGTCAGTGTTTAGATTCTCTGCCCGAGCCCGAGCCCGACCCGACCCGACCCGCGGGCCGGGTCGGGTCGATATTTCCCATCACTATCCTCGGACCGGGCCTTTGATCGAGCGTTTTTACTTTTATTTTATCATTATCATAAATTAGCCTAATCTGAGGAGAAATCTATGCCATAAACAGAAATATTATGGGTCTTTATTACACGGGTCTTCTCAATGCCGTGGAACGCTCCGTTCACTTGCATGGGTCCGGGGATATCTCGGGATTGGTTTCTTTATTAATCGAATGGGAAATGCAATAGGCCTATTTTAGGACCGAATCACCGTTGAACTTGTTTCTAATAACATTTCTAGCGAGAAATATACTTTTTACTTGCATAATCTTTAGTCAGTGATTACGTCTGATCTTTAGTTTTATAGTTATTAGGAAGATTTTATCGGCTCGCTCGCATGTTTCAATGACTTCAGGTTGCTAAGGACGCTGCTTTCGCTAAACTAGCAGCTCACACACACACACACACACACACACACACACACACACACACACACACACACACACACACACACACACACAATGCATTTCGCTGCAGATATTCCCTCAATTATTATTACCAAGGTGGAATATCCTTTTTATTTGGGCTGCTTCTAGGACATTTTGGGTGGATTTTGAACGGTATGTGGGCGGGACGTTTTTTGCAGGACCTGGCAACCCTGCGCTGTTGCCCGGGGTGCTGAAATGCTCCGGAACAGATCTGGATCCACTATGGCCAAAAGACTTGTATGCCCCCCCCCCCCCTTAAATAAATTCTATGGCAGAATAAAGAATAAATTCATGCATTATCATTCAACTTGAACATGTGCTTTTACAGTATAGCGTGGTGGAGGGCTGACGTATGTTGCCCAACCCGGAAGTGAGCATCGCCCTGGTTTCCCTTGACAAAAAGCCAACGGGTTTTTCCATTGGATTTTGGATTATTGCAGAAAAATTAGCATCTTTGAAGCACCTCCTCAAAAACTGAAAATAAATAAATAAATAAATAAAAATATCTGTGCTCCAAAGAACGAAATGTAAACCAATGCATTCTGAATAATAATAATAATAATAATAATACATTTAATTTAGAGGCGCCTTTCAAGACACCCAAGGTCACTTTACAGAGCATATAGTCATCATTCAAAACTATGTAAAACAGACTAGGAATAAAAGAAAAACAGAGGTTAAACATGAAGAAGAATAATAATTAATAACACTCAAAGACGCCTACAGTGAAGGGGGGACCTCACTAACCACCACCAATGAGTAGCACCCACTTGGGTGATGAATGGGAGTGTTTCTCCGATTTTTCGGAGCATCACCCCCCCCCCCCCCCCCCCCCCTCCCCATATGGATTTGGAGAATTGCTGCCACGTCCCGGTGGTGGAGGTATCATATATATGAAAGAGGGCATTCAATTATACTACAATGATCAATTAGGAGGCCGAAGCCCTAAAGGAAGTGATGCAATAGGTGACTGAGTCGACAACATTTAAGTAAGCCTTGGGGTCTCTTATATATCAAAGGGGGTCTCAAAGGACGCATACACGCTTCAACCTGTGGCTTACAGGAAATGACTCAGCAAGTGCTCCATCTTGTTGCACCCACCCAGCGGCTCGCTTGCAAGATTTTGGCCTGAAGTTCTTCCCAGACCTACACCGTAGCCATCCAACCTGCATATCGGAGAATCAGGCCTCTCTTTAATAATGACAAAAAGTTATGAGAGGAATACACATAAACTTTTGTTGTCTCATAAGCGGCGTGGTGCCGGCTCCTTTTGACCTTTTGACCCCAGACTTCTGAGGGAATAGCTGAATCAATTCATTAGTCAATCAGAAGTATGAAAATATCTTCCCGGAGGCGTAAGGGGGCAAACAAGGTGTCCTTTGACATCTACGTTTCGAGGCGATTGCAATAGTGCCACACATGATCATATTTGAATATGTTTCGGGGTAGTAATTAGCTGTCGATTTTGGGGGCCTTTATCAATAATGACCAGCTATAGATTTGCTTCCCGATGGAGATTCTTGACAAATTACATCTTATTTAGCATCTACACGTTAAGCTGAGTCCAATGAGATCAAGCTTGCCCTCTTGCCACACCGAGATCATGTCCTAGACCATATGTACCATGTAAAATACATTTGCTAGAGTGTCATGCTTGGTGTCATTGGACTCAGCTCAACGTGTAGATGCTAAATAATATGTCATTTGTCACAAATTTCTATCGGAAAGTAAATCAATAGCTGCTCATTATTGATTAAGGCCTCCAATTTCGACAGCTAATTACTACCATTAAACATGTTCGAATATGCTCATGTGTGGCACCATTGCAATCGCCTGGAAGCGTAGATGTTGAAGGACACCTTGTTCGCCCTCTTACGACACCGGGAAGATATTTACATACTTCTGATTGACTAATGAATTGATTCAGCTATTCCCTCAGAAGTCTGGGGTCAAAAGGTCAAAAGGAGCCGGCACCACACCGCTTATGAGACAACAAAAGTTTATGTGTATTCCTCTCATAACTTTTTGTCATTATTAAAGAGAGGCCTGATTCTCCGATATGCAGGTTGGATGGCTACGGTGTAGGTCTGGGAAGAACTTCAGGCCAAAATCTTGCAAGCGAGCCGCTGGGTGAGGTGCAACGAGATGGAGCACTTGCTGAGTCATTTCCTGTAAGCCACAGGTTGAAGCGTATATGCGTCCTTTGAGACCCCCTTTGATATATAAGAGACCCCAAGGCTTACTTAAATGTTGTCGACTCAGTCACCTATTGCATCACTTCCTTTAGGGCTTCGGCCTCCTAATTGATCATTGTAGTATAATTGAATGCCCTCTTTCATATATATGATACCTCCACCACCGGGACGTGGCAGCAATTCTCCAAATCCAAATGGGGAGGGGGGGGGGGAGGGATGCTTGTTGACAGTAGGGGTGTACACTAGACATAAATAGGAAGCAAACTCAGGAGAAGGAATGGCTTCTCATAAATATTTATTTAATAAATTGTTTCAAATAACCCTGCCTCGTTAAATCAATGAGCTTGGTGTTTTGCTTTCAAAAATAGGTTATAGAAGAAGTCTAAACTGCACAAAATAAAAACATCCAAGCTGCCTTTTATGGATACCTTGGAATATCTGTCTATTTTTTAACCATCTGACCCTAGTTTACGACAAAAACAACACAATGGACGGCAGCTCCTTTGCCGCGTGGTTTTTAGAACCATGTAAGGATTAGAGGGGGCGGTCGATAGCAACCACCATAGCAACCATGACGGTCAAGTGACTGGATGCAGCCCCGTTGAAAAAAATAGAATACCACTCGACACACTCAGGAGATTAATGATATTCAAATGATTATGAACATGAAGTCTTTATTTGCATGGGTTTACATTTCGTTCTGTGTAGCATGGAAAAATCGGAGAAACACTCCCATTCATCACCCAAGTGGGTGCTACTCATTGGTGGTGGTTAGTGAGGTCCCCCCTTCACTGTAGGCGTCTTTGAGTGTTATTAATTATTATTATTCTTCATGTTTAACCTCTGTTTTTCTTTTATTCCTAGTCTGTTTTACATAGTTTTGAATGATGACTATATGCTCTGTAAAGTGACCTTGGGTGTCTTGAAAGGCGCCTCTAAATTAAATGTATTATTATTATTATTATTATTCAGAATGCATTGGTTTACATTTCGTTCTTTGGAGCACAGATATTTTTATTTATTTATTTATTTTCAGTTTTTGAGGAGGTGCTTCAAAGATGCAAATTTTTCTGCAATAATCCAAAATCCAATGGAAAAACCCGTTGGCTTTTTGTCAAGGGAAACCAGGGCGACGCTCACTTCCGGGTTGGGCAACATACGTCAGCCCTCCACCACGCTATACTGTAAAAACACATGTTCAAGTTGAATGATAATGCATGAATTTATTTTTTATTCTGCCATAGAATTTATTTAAGGGGGGGGGGGCATACAAGTCTTTTGGCCATAGTGGATCCAGATCTGTTCCGGAGCATTTCAGCACCCCGGGCAACAGCGCAGGGTTGCCAGGTCCTGCAAAAAACGTCCCGCCCACATACCGTTCAAAATCCACCCAAAATGTCCTAGAAGCAGCCCAAATAAAAAGGATATTCCACCTTGGCCAACGTTTTGAAAGTAATAATAATTGAGGGAATATCTGCAGCGAAATGCATTGTGTGTGTGTGTGTGTGTGTGTGTGTGTGTGTGTGTGTGTGTGTGTGTGTGTGTGTGTGTGTGTGTGTGTGTGTGTGTGTGTGTGTGTGTGTGTGTGTGTGTGTGTGTGTGCGTGTGTGTGTGTGAGCTGCTAGTATAGCGAAAGCAGCGTCCTTAGCAACCTGACGTCATTGAAACATGCGAGCGAGCCGATAAAATCTTCCTAATAACTATAAAACTAAAGATCAGACGTAATCACTGACTAAAGATTATGCAAGTAAAAAGTATATTTCTCGCTAGAAATGTTATTAGAAACAAGTTCAACGGTGATTCGGTCCTAAAATAGGCCTATTGCATTTCCCATTCGACTAATAAAGAAACCAATCCCGAGATATCCCCGGACCCACGCAAGTGAACGGAGCGTTCCACGGCATTGAGAAGACCCGTGTAATAAAGAAGACCCATAATATTTCTGTTTATGGCATAGATTTCTCCTCAGATTAGGCTAATTTATGATAATGATAAAATAAAAGTAAAAACGCTCGATCAAAGGCCCGGCCCGAGGATAGTGGTGGGAAATATCGACCCGACCCGGCCCGCGGGTCGGGTCGGTTCGGGTCGGGCTCGGGCTCGGGCAGAGAATCTAAACACTGACTGGAACTACTTAGCAGGTGTCTGTAGGCCTATATCAGGAGATAATACACACCCTGCAGCCAATCAGAATACGAGTATTTCCCCAGACTGTGGTATAAACAATAAACAAGAGTTATAATCAACCCCTACGCATCAATATTAATGATAACCCATTATTATACGGTATGACTTCTAGATGTCACGTCCGCTCGCGACACTGGACTTGCGAGGCATCGACGCGAACTTCCATTCACATAGCCAAAAACAAGACAATAGATCTATGGCTAGATCAAAACATCAAGACATACAATTCTAAAAAGAACAGATTAAGCAGCTACCCTTTTTTCTTTCGCGGTTTGCCTGAGCAGCGCACCTGCATTTAATAACCTATATCCGTGAATTGTCACAATTTCTCAGAATCAAAGGTGAAAGTAGAAAGGGGTGGCCTAAAGCTGTCATATTGTTCACAATTTTTAACAATAAATGTAGGCTACTGTACGGAGCTCCTTAAGGGACATTAGGGAGAACGCTCCCGCACAGAACCTTAGTTTGGAAGTCGTGCTGGTGACACGACAAATACTTCCAATTGAAATACATGGGTTTGAAATTTGTGCTTTTTGACACGAAAATTTTGAAAATACGTGATCCTGATCACGTTTCAATAGATTAAATAACGTGACAGTGTCACGTCTTTTCGTGAGACCGGGTTGTATATACACACACACACACACACACACACATATATATATTTACACACATACATATACACATATATATACATATATATATATATATATATATATATATATATATATATATATATATATATATATATATATATATATATATATATATATATATATATGTATACACCAGTGGAGGCTTCTCCATTGAGGAGAGGGAGGAAGATCCTCCCTAACATTGTTGAGAATGAAAAATGTAGATTGCCCAGACTATTGTAATGAATTAATGCCCTTAAATATGACTACTTTATTGCCTTTGAATATATAATGTTCGTTTCCCTGGGTAAAGGGACATTAGCACCCCCTATCGCCTTTTGACAATTACTTCAGGGAGGAACGTCCTCCCTCCGCCTCCGTTGACTCCCATTCATTTTCCCGAAAGTACTGGCGGCCGGTGGATAACTATGGCGACACATTAGTGCCATAATTCACTAATGTGATAAAAGATGCATTCGGGCGTATTATATTATTCCACACGCGTAGATATTAACTGCGAGCGCGCAAATGATCTCTGCTCGCGCAAAACAGCCTCTCGCGCGCGCAAATTACCTTAGCGCACGCAAAACAGCCTCTCGCGCGCGCAAATTACCTCAGCCCACGCAAAACCTCTCGCGAAAGATGTTTTTACGCTCTCGCTCGAATTTAATTTTGGCACTATGGGGGAGGGAACCAAGGCAGGGCGAGCTTTCCTATGATTGGCCGTTTCTGAAGCGCGATATTTGATTGACAGCCCTCCTCAGCCCTCCTCTCATTCAATTCTGAATTGTTCAGTAAATGGCTGAAAAACGATAGTTACGTATTGTAACTCCAGATTCTATGAGTATAGGCGCAGCCTTTTAAGTGTCGGCCTCATTGTCCTTTAAATAGCTGAAGAAAAGCTGTTTATTGGGAGCAGAACGTCCGCCGGCGCCCGACTATATCTGCGTCGTTGAGGCACGCCGCACGCGGACGTAATTGAGGCCCACGCTGTTGGTGGTCGGGGATTACAAATTTTTCAGTGCTACGGCTCACGCCTAGGGATAACCCAATAGCAATAGCCTTAAAAGGCTGCGCCTATACTCATAGAATCTAGAGTTACAATAAGTAACTATCGTTTCAGCCATTTACTGTACAATTCAGAATTGAATGTGAGGAGGGCTGTCAATCAAATATCGCGCTTCAGAAACGGCCAATCATAGGAAAGCCCGCCCTGCCTTGGTTCCCTCCCCCATAGTGCCAAAATTAAATTCGAGCGAGAGCGTAAAAACATCTTTCGCGAGAGGTTTTGCGTGCGCTGAGGTAATTTGCGCGTGCGAGAGGCTGTTTTGCGCGTGCTGAGGTAATTTGCGCGGGCGAGAGGCTGTTTTGCGCGCGCAGAGATCATTGCGCGCTCGCAGTTAATATCTACGTGTGTGGAATAATATAATACGCCCGAATGCATCTTTTATCACATTAGTGAATTATGGCACTAATGTGTCGCCATAGATAACATGGGTTTCAATGGGAGAGAGGAGGAAAGTCCTCCTCTGAGTGGGTGGGACCTTAAGGGGTCTGATTCGCGCAAAAATCTATACGGCTGCGCTATGAACCAATAAGTAGGATCCCTGGATGTTGAGCAGTGTTGCCAGATTGGTCCGATTTCCCACCCAATTGGGCTACTTTTAACCATGTTAGGCTGGAAGAATTATCTGCCCAATCTGGCAACGCTGTCGATAACAAACCCGGTCTGCGTTGCCGCGGTGCTCAGTCTGAGAGACGCAGAGCAAGTGAAATCTGCGATAGCGAGATCCTAAATGCACAATGGAAATATTGGAAACGGAGGACATTGTTAACGTCTTATTACAAAAAGCATTCCATTCATTCAGTTACAGTGCTGAGTTAGCGACCAAAGAAAGAGGTAGACCACTTCCCAAAATCAAGGTCTCCAGAAGTAATGGCAACGTCAGTGTTGTGAGTGCTACATGGTTTGCTAGGTACGCAATGACTTACTGGTAGCATTACAAGCAATTGTAACGGAAAATAAACATAGCTAAATAACTTCAGTCAGTGAGGGCAAAAATAGGCCCAATGATAGGCCCAGATTTTTTTATTTACTTTTACAAATCAATAGTAGGCCTGATTTGACTAATATACTTTGCATCCTTTCCTTCTCAAATTACAGTGATGCCACTGGTGGCTTTGTATACATTTTGTTCACATAACTCCCTCCCTTCTATTTTGTAGTTCACCAAAACACCCTGAAACAACTTGAGTCTCACATTCTTATGCCACCATACACCAACAGTGCAAGCAGGCCAATGGCAACCAAGCGCGCATTCCTTCCTCCCTCACTTTAAAAACGACCAGCCGCCACTGGTATACACATATATACACACATACACACACACACACACACACACACACACACACGCATATATAAAACAATATAAAACATTTAAGAAGGAATGCAAATGAGGCATTATCAATTATAATGCAAACATATTTAAAACACATAGGCCTACAAGCTTCGGGTCCAATGTTTCCAGAAGCAAGATGAGTACCTTGTGTCACTCTGAGAGATATCAATTAGAGACACAATAATCGTGTTCAAAGACCCATCTGTCCATGAATCTATACATAAAATTTCTCAGAACATCATTCAAAGTGGGCACATTGTTTGTCACAAACATTTTACTGGCACTACCACCCCTGGGAGTTTTTAGCAAAATTCTGAGCATCATTATATATACATAATCGCTGTCACTAGATATAAAGAAAACGTTGACTTTCACTCGGTGCTATTCACTGACAGTTAAAATAAATAAAAGTGTCGTGATTGTATGCACTGCTGTTCATTGACTAGCTCCAGCGCTCGTTGCTGCGTTGCTAAATGATAGCAACTCTCCACTCATTCTCCTCTGACCATGCATTTAATTGGCTTCGACCGCCATCAGTTCTCGGCAATTCCCCATTTGCCCTCTCACGTCTGACAGGTTCGAAATTATACTGCTGTAGGCCATCATACATGTTATTTGTGGTTCTTGCCACCTCTTAGACGCCATAGTTCTAGTACTAGGCTGAGGCTACCTTCCACCACGTCTCCCCTACGTTACGTCGTCGCCGAATGGCATTAGAAAACACCCGTTACTGCCAAAAACGATAACAACTGGACTTTAACACTATTTTGGAGACATTTTATGAATGATACACATATTTTGAGTGCTTTATGTACCCATTAATCAAAACATCCGGTTAACCTGCACGTAGGCCTTTAACGGGATAATGCCGTGTGGTGATCTTTAGGTTGAGAGTTCGAATCCTGATTAGAGCATTATGAACAAGCTGAACATGACATTCTGTGATTGCCCATTTAGGAAACACAACATTGAACAGCACCTGAAATTCATCAGGCAATCAACATTCTGGCTCATTAGTTTCCAAGAATCGGTCTGCCAAGACACAGTATGACATTAAGGGGAACTTCTTCATGAACCATTTTTCCTTCATAATGAACTCTGTCATATTAATATTTCTTCCGTTAGTGTTCTTGACAACAAATGTTTAATTTCCCAAGAATTTCAACGATTTTTTTTTACGTCTTCCATTAGTGTGTTCTTGACTTTTCATTTTGCTCGGACCCCGTTAATCACCGCTTGCGGTTATATTTTTATTAGGGGGTCATACGAAATCCGTAGGAACCCTATTGTAATCGTTGGTATTATTATAAATTTTTTCCTGACAAAATCGGCCATATCTCAAAAACTACACGGTCAAAAGTTTGGTGGCGCTATAACAAGCCTTTGAAGTGCAACATACTCAACAGGATGCCCTTTCCACTAGGAAAGTGCAATATGTATGAAACTTGTTATACATGCTGTGTTGTGAGTTGATATGGCTATTTCTATGTTAGCCACTAGAGGGCGCTACAGCCTCGTGGATGGGAGTTCAAAGGTTAGTGACCTACGTGTTGGAGTCACATGATGTAGCTCAGTATGCAATGTCCGTGTATTACTTTGAACCGAAATATTAAACAGTCAACTCTTCAGCATGAGTTCATGAGTTAATCATAACCACAGAGTTAGGACTCATGACATGGTGACCCAAGTGACCATTTCGGCTGAGTGAGAGAAGAAACATGTGTGGAGTGGCAAAATTTCATGCGCCGGTGTAAGTACCATATCGGCTCGGCTTCCAGATCGGCTCGGGGTCCGGCGTCTGCTGATTACGTTATTGGCTGTACGCTTGAATGGGCGTACATTGTGATTGGCTGTACGTCGGACAGTTGTGATGGCTGTTTTGTGCTGTAGCTCTGGCTGTAGTCATAGCAACCACGAGGCAACAGCGAGCACATGTGTGAGCTCGAGTAGGTCTATGTCTAGTTTCGGTTTGTGTTGCCAGATTGGGCATATGTCCCGTTTTTCCAGCCTAACGTGATTCAAAGTGGCCAAATCAGGCTGAAAATGTGCCCAATCTGCTCAAAGCCACTGGTCGTCGACTGGAGCGACTCTACAAAAAGACTCAACTCACTGTACACCGCCAAATGTATTCGGACCACCTCCATCACTACAAGAATGCCCTCACTACTGCCAAAACCTCATACTACTCCAACCTCATCAACACTGGTACAGGCAACAGCAGAGTCCTCTTCTCAACAGTCAGCCACTTACTTCAGCCTCCTAAATCTCTCCCTCCAGACTTTTCCACCACCCAATGCACTGCGTTCCTTGACTTCTTCAGCTCTAAAATCAACACCATTCACCAACAACTGGCCTCATCTCGCACCCCCTCTGATGACCCACCCTGGATGATCACCTCTGGCCAACCTCTCATCAGCTCCCTCTCTGACTTCACCCTAGTAACGGAACAGACCGTTTCAGAACTCATCCGCAAAGCCAAAACCACCACCTGTCAGCTCGATCCTCTTCCCACCTCCCTTGTCAAAGCATGTCTTCCGTCCATCTCCCCCATGATCACCAACATAATTAACTCCTCCCTCACTACTGGTACTGTACCCCCCACTCTCAAGCTGGCTGCCATCACTCCCATCCTGAAAAAACCTGGTGCTGACCCAACTGACCTTAACCATTACCGGCCCATCTCCAATCTCCCTTTCATCTCCAAAACACTTGAAAGGGTGGTTGCCGCACAACTACAGTCCCACCTCGACACTAACAATCTCCACGAACCGTTCCAATCTGGCTTCCGTCCAAAACACAGCACTGAAACAGCCCTAGTCAAAATCACCAACGACCTCCTCCTTGCAGCCGACTCTGGTTTACTCACCATTCTCATCCTCCTCGATCTCAGCGCAGCATTCGACACCATCTCCCACCCTCTGCTCCTGGACCGCCTAGCTGGTATTGGGATCACTGGTGCTGCACTCTCCTGGTTTACATCCTACCTCACCGGCCGTCAACAATTTGTTCAACTAAGCAACCACAAGTCCGGGTGTTCAGGTGTCTCACTGGGTGTCCCCCAGGGGTCAGTCTTGGGTCCACTCCTCTTCACCACTTACCTCCTCCCGCTGGGCACACTCCTCCGTCACCATGGGGTCCATTTTCACTGCTACGCTGACGACACACAGGTCTACATCTCCACCAAACCCACCGCTGCCATCCCCCCCACTTCCCTCATCACGTGCCTGGAAGAGATCCGGAGCTGGTTGAGCAGGAACTTCCTGAAACTCAATGGAAACAAGACCGAGGCCCTGCTCATCGGATCCAAATCCACCCTCACTAAATCACAACACACCCCAGCTCCACTCATAATTATCGATGGATTCCCAGTACCCTTCTCCTCCAAAGTCAAGAGCCTCGGCGTCATCCTGGACAACACCCTCTCATTCGCACCCCATATTCACAACATCACCCGGACTGCATTCTTCCACCTCCGCAACATTGCCAGACTCCGCCCATCACTGACCCAATCCAGCACTGAAATCCTAGTTCACTCATTTGTCACATCACGCATAGACTACTGCAACGCCCTCCTCACCGGACTCCCCACCAAACTCATCAACAGACTGCAGATCATTCAGAACTCAGCCGCCCGGATCATCACCCGCACCAAATCATCTGACCACATCACCCCTGTCCTCATTCAACTTCACTGGCTCCCAGTACACTACCGCATCCAATACAAAACCCTACTCCTCACCTACAAAGCTCTCCACAACCTAGCCCCCAGTTATCTCTGCGACCTCCTCCAAGAATACACTCCCTCCCGCTCCCTCCGCTCAACCTCTGCTGGACTACTATGTATCCCCACATCACGACTCACTTCAATGGGTGCCCGGTCATTCAGCTGTTCAGCACCCAGGCTCTGGAACTCCCTCCCCCCACACATAAAACAGTCAGACACCATTACAACCTTCAAGTCACAACTCAAAACTCACCTGTTCAAACTCGCACACAACGTCTAACTGATCACTGTTTTGATAGTTTTTTAGTTTTGTCCTGTTTTTGTTTTGTTTATTTCTTATTGCTTATGTTTATTTATTTATTTATTTATCTTTTTCCACAATGCCTTGTTTTTTTTAAAAAATTGTATGATGACTATATGCTCTGTAAGGTGACCTTGGGTGTTTTGAAAGGCGCCTCTAAATTAAATGTATTATTATTATTATTATTATTATTATTATAACACGGACGGCTTATCTTAACAGCCAAGATGATTCCGAGGGATGTTTTGTTTTTAGAAGAAAACTATCCATACAGATAGGTTGGGAATGGTCTATGTTCAAAATGAAAGATCATTACAGGCTCTTTAATTTAAGCCATAAAAAACCTTATTGCTGCAGATAGCTATCGTGTAACGTAATCAGCAGACGACGGACGCCGAGCCGATCTGGAAGCCGAGCCGATATGGTACTTACACCGGACCCGTTCGACTTCAACCAGGCCGGCCTGGTGACAGCGTTTCTCTCGTTATCGGATTTTATCAAAACTCAACCTAGAAGACGACAATGTGCAAGTAAATGCTCTACTGTATGCTATTGGCAAAGATGCAGAGCCGATATTCAGCACGTTCACGTTCGGAGACGATGAGGATGATTACTACAATGAGGTAATTAACAAATTCGACGTGCATTTTGTGCCGAAGCGGAACACCATCCACGAACGTGCGTGTTTCCACAGACGTTCCCAGCCACAGTGGGAGAGTGTGGAGGCGTTCGTGAGCCATCTTTATGAAATTGCTGAATACTGTGATTTTGGAATAGCAAAGGATGAACACATAAGAGATTGCATCGTCATTGGAATACTGGATAGAAAAGTGTCGCAGAAGCTCCAACTAGAATCGGATTTAACTCTGGAAAAAGCAATCAGCATGACTCATCAGTTTAATTACAACGCAAAATGCCGGCGCCACCTCCATGGAACATGAAGTAAGTGCAGTCACACGCAAATTCAAGCAATTTAAGCCATTTGAGAAGAGGCATGCTACAGGTGGCTATCAACAATTTAAAGGAGCACCAAACGCAACGCGTAGCAACAGCTGTTCTAGGTGTGCGAGGACGCATGAGGCCGGGGAATGTCCTGCAACAGAAAAAAGCTGCCGCAAGTGTGATAAGATTGGTCACTTTGAAATAGTGTGCAAGACTAAGTTTGTTCAGGCTGTAAGAACCACAACTGATGTAAGTGAAGACGAGGGCTGTGCATGGTTCCTTGTTTCTGTGTCGGAGGATAGGGATCAAGAGGACAAATGGTTCACAGATCTGCTAATTAATGGTGTTACTGTTCATTAGCGAGTCGACACTGGTGCAGATACAACAGTAGTAACAGAGCACACATACCAAAGCCTGCCCCAGCGTCCACTTTTGTGTAAGACTAAAGCAGCATTTTCAAGTCCTGGCGGAGAGCTTGTGTGCAAAGGCAAGTTTCTGACTAATTGTGCAAGAAATGGAAAGAAATACACATTCTGGATATATTTGTAATGTCGGGCCCATTCCTATCCAACCTGCTTGGAGGAGACACAGCAACCAAAATGGGGCTAATGCACAGAGTGAGTGGGGTTGAAACATTTGAGGATGGTTTTGGAGACATTGGTCTTTTGGACTGTGACCCATTAAAAATAGAGCTGCAGCCAGATGCTAGACCTTAGAGTATCGCCACACCGCGCCGTATACCTTTTCCCATCCTGCCCCAAGTGGAAGAGGAACTGAAATGCATGCAGTTCTTAGGCATCATTGAAGAGGTTAAGGAGGCTACAGACTGGTGTGCGCCGATGGTGCCGGTGATGAAAAAGAACAAGAAACCGAGAATCTGTGTGGACCTAACTAAGCTTAACAAGGCTGTGAAAAGAGAGAGGTTCATGTTGCCCACACTGGAGGACGTCGCACCAAACCTCTCAGGTGCAACGGTCTTCTCAACTGTTGATGCCTCAAGTGGATTTTGGCAGATACCACTTGATGCCAGCTCCAGGAGGCTCACGACTTTCATTTCACCAGTGGGTCGGTTCTGTTTCTGGAGGCTTCCCTTTGGCATTACGTCAGCCCCGGAAATATTCCAGCAAAAGATGAGTACCCTGAAGGAGGGATCATTCTGGCACCGTTGTGGTAATGGATGACATCCTGTTTTTTGGTAAGGACAGAGAAGAACACGACCGTAACCTCAGAGCAGTTATGCAGACGGTCAGGGCTTCAGGGCTCAAACTGAATAGAGAAAAGTGCCAGTTTGGAAAATCAGAGATCAAATACTTTGGACACATCGTTGGAAAAGATGGCATCAAACCCAGCACTGAAAAAGTCAGAGCGATCTCAGATCTGCCCTGTCCAACCAACGTCACAGAGCTACGCCAGTGCACTGGGATGATCAACTACCTGGGTCGGTTTCTCCCAGATCTATCTTCCATCATGCACCCCATTAACAGCTTATTGAAAAAAGAGACTGCGTGGTTATGGGGAGAAGCACAGGAAGAAGCTTTCAAACAGGTAAAGACTATGCTAACCACTGCACCGGTCGTGGCATATTACAACCCCTCCAAGCCAACAGTGGTTAGTGCAGATGCCAGCAGCTTCGGTCTGGGAGCCGCGCTGTATCAGGAGCAGAGGGACGGCCTCAAGCCGGTCGCCTTTTGTTCAAGATCACTGACTGAGACAGAGCGGCGGTATTCTCAGATCGAAAAGGAATGCCTTGCTGTTGTTTGGGCGTGTGAGCGGTTTGTGAGGTATCTACAGGGCATTGAAAAGTTCTGTTTGCAAACAGACCATAAGCCGCTCGTCCCCCTGATAAACTCATACGACCTCGACATAGCATCTGTAAGTCAGCGGTTATTATAGCTATATAGTTTTAGCGTTGCTATGGCGGCGGGTCTAGACGCAGCGGCTTTGAGCTCTCCTTTTCGGTGCTTTTTCTTAGTGTTTTTGTACATAATTTTTCAAATTATGAAAAATTTCTCTCAAATGCCAGATCAATCGCAAATAAAATGGATGAACTAAAACTACAGATTGCAGCAAACAAAATAATCCAGGACTGTTGCATTCTGCTGATAATGGAGACCTGGCTTCACTCATCCATACCGGACACGGCTATCGAAATAACAGGTCGTACAGCCCACCGCTACGACAGAAATAGCGACTCCGGTAAGAACAGAGGAGGGGGTTTATGCATTTATGTGAACAACGATTGGTGCACCAACGTTACTACCATCGATAGCCATTGCTCCCCTGACTTGGAGTATATGACCATCAAATGCAGGCCCCAGGGGTTAAAATGAACTTTTTTTCACCACCGTCCCGGAAACGTCCCGAAAAACATTTTTTAACCGTCCCGAATCGTCCCGAATTGTTCCCATAAATATTTTTTACATTTTGAGTCGTTACTTAGGCCTACTGATAATATAATAAAAACACAAAACATTATGTTGATGAAATAATATATTTATTTCCAGATGACAAGCAACACCCTCGCAGAACTGTGGTCTTTCTACGTGACCACAGCTTTGCGCCTGTGATCGCAGAGCAGCAGGCTCTCGCACTGCTTGCCTCTCGAGCAGCTCGAGACTGCCTAATATGCAGAGGCGGAGTGGCCGTCGGGACGATCGGGAGATTTCCCGGTCGGCCGGCCGGCCAGCGAGTTCAGGTGGACCGGCCCACAATTGTGTAGCAGCCTGCGAAGTCAGTTGGACCGGCCCACAGTAGTGAGCGGCCGCGAGGCGTCTGCAAGCCGGCCCTGAGCAGAATTTATTCCCCGCCAAGACGCCGTGAAAATCCCTGAAATAAACAATATATGTCTCAAGAACATCCAACCAATATTTATACCACTTGCTTACTCTCTATGTCTCATTCATGTTTTTTTTTTTATATTATTTTTTTTTACTTCATTTAATTCTTCATTATTCAGGCGTTACAGAACTTTCATGGCCATGAATAAATAATACGAACTACAGTTTACTTTAATATGTTTGTTCTTGAATTGACGTAATGGAGCAAAGACTCCTGGGATTGGGAAATGCGTTTATCCAATAAACAGCTTGCAGGTCAAGTCCATTTTCGGAAATGTAGGGGGATAGCCCTAAAGACGCGTCAGACAGAGAAGGCGAGCAAGTTCGTGGTTGCTTGCTTTTGCTTGTTGTGGCACTCGGAAGGCAAGAAGAGAAAAGAGAAAGGAGGGGCTGAAAAGGCCAGAATAAAGAAGAAGCGGATGCTGGAGGGGGATGCATCTAAGTGCTGAAATCAGGCATTAAAGAGTTGTGCAGGTGAATTAGCCAGAGCTCCACCATTGACGTTATTGCTAGGCGGGAGCTAGCACAAGCTGCTAGTCAAATGTGTATGTGCAGGCTGGTATATTTCAGACGAATTAATGACTTAACTGATCTTTCTCTTTTAATGGATGGAGAATACGTTAACAGATTTGGAACATGTAGTAGTAGTCGTCTAGTCGTGTCAACACGTTACACCGGTATTACCGAGCATAAATGGTATAAACTTTGAAACTAGGTCACTCCGTCAACTCTCCTCTCACACTAGGTGACAGCGTCTTATAACGTTCTATATTATATAATAGTATAATATAATTTTATAGATAATATCACGGCCAAAAGCTCTGCGCCTCCGGATGGCTGTAGTGCGGGGAGCACTACGGCCATCCGGAGTGCTTTTGTTTACCGGCGTTGCTATGGTTACTGGTCTTGTAAGGAAGTGCGCCAATTCTCGGAGCGCCAATTCTCTTCCGCACAGAGCAGAACTGTGACCTATTTTACCCATTTTTAATTTCTTAATTATAATTATATCATTCATTTTTACCAATTTTTTTTTTATTACTGAAAAAATATATAAATAAACGGTGTTGCAGGGGGGTGGGGCCGGACCGGGGAGGATTCTCCCGGTGGCTATTAGTGCCCCACTCCGCCCCTGCTAATATGCCATCTTATGCACGCCTTTTTTGCGGCACGGTCCGCACGTTTACAATGCCCGAGGTAAATTGCCTGCTTGGGCTAGAACCCCAATTTACCCTCCCGGACCCTACACACATTGGCGGTTTATTGGGTTTCATTCTGATGTAAATGCGACGGCTCCACAGTTCAAGGGGGGGGGGCTTGGGTAGAGGGGTTGCGCTGTCTGCAAAGAGACAACGCAGCATATCATCATGAGCAGTTCTAACTGAAAAGAAAGGAATCTGCGAGCTGCTGACCATGTAAGAGAAGGTGATACAGTCGCATTAAACAAAGAAAGATGGTGCGATCTACGAGAGAGACCAGAGGAACTGTCCTTACGAGGCTTTTGTCGGGATAAAAAGCAAGTGGTCAGCAAAATAAATAATATGTTGCGTTTTTGCACTTGTAAATAGTTAATCGCGCTTGTAGCCTACACTCAGACTTTAACTCATTCTTGCATGCGGGTGTCTTCATTCATAAAAACATTCGGGAGCGAGCAGAGTCTCCCATACATAGAACAATGTGTGACGCAGCGCCACAGAATCAACACCGAGCGCCACAAATTGATTCTGCTTTTTTTTTTAAAAAACGTTTTAGCGATTTTGAAACATAAATATTGTTCCGTTCGTACATCTCCGCGTAGCAATCTTTCTCCCTGTCATTCTCGTTCACAGACGTACACAGAGACAAGCGCGCATACATGCCAACGGTGCGCGGGTACACGACCACTTATTGGATAAACCCACGTATCATGCACACGCACTGAGAGCGGATTCGCCCGCTCATCCTCTCAATGCACCTACAAAGGCAAACCCGAAGCAGCAGGAATATAAAAAGGGATAGTGTATAGAACGCCGGTAATTATCGGGAAAATAAGGGTTAGGGTTCGATCATGACCGGCGATGTTCTCTACATATCCCGCTTATTACACGGCTACTTGCCAAAACGAAACAATAACTTCACATGGTGTGTCTTTTTACAATTTATTTGATACCACCAGCATTCGTAGTGTTGATCAGCAGAGAAATAGTCCGCCAAAGACGTTGACGTCGCTTAGCAACCGAAGACGCTGGGGTTGACAAGTTACCGGTACTTGCGGAGTGACAGACTTCATTAGAGGCGAAAAATCTGTTGTTTTCCTTGACAGCGGTCAATTATACTCATGATTATACTTGGCAACGGTGAATTATCAAATATTATTCTACTTCATTTAAGAATGCTCGATTCTGATTGGCTGGGAGGGGTGCATTAATCCGGCATATTGCCCGCTGATTTGTCGGTTCTACTTGCTGCTGACAGTAGATCAATACGCCGCTTGCATCGTTTTCTATCACATACATTTCCAAGATGAGGTCCATAGTAAAAATAAACCAAGGAGTGCATGTTTGATCGATCGTCATTAAAGCTGACTTGATACGAATGTAGCAGCTACGTTATTAAACTAGTGATCAGATCCAGCCTTGTGTGGCACTGGTTGCTATAGAAACGAGTTACCTACAGCTGAGCTAACGTTATTCACCGTAGTTCTAAAGGGAACTACTTTTCGAGGGAGATGAACTTAAACAGAGTGTACATTTAATAAGCATGCAATACGAATGCAATACGAATTTATTATGTTGGCCGGCGCGAAGTAGAATAAACGGAATAATCACCTCAAGGCAGGGCAATAAACAGTTTGATATGCCCGGCCTCTCAGTGATTATTCCTTACTAATTCACTGCCGGAAGTTGTGAAGGTCCCATGCAAGTGAACGGAGCGTTCCATGGCATTGAGAAGACCCATGTAATAATTGCGATTAATGTGAAATGCTATGTATATATATGAAATTTAGATAAATTTAATTTAGATAAATGACCCCCAGGCCGTTCTGCCGGCGATTTAAATTCGCTCTGCAGCATAGGCTGGAGATCGGGAAGTCTCCCGGTGGGCCAATTGAACGAAGCCCTTTCCATTAAATAAGTATTTTCCACCGATCGCGAACATCGCAGAAAGTGTTGAAAACTTAAACAGAAAAATGAAGTCAGTGCCTGCAAAATTCTCTTCGTCCCGAAGTCGACCCGAGAGAGAATAAAAATCCTCCCGATGACAATTAATTACGTCCCCGGGACGACGGGACGTCGTTGATTTTAATCCCTGGCAGGCCCAAGTATCTTCCACGGGAGTTTACTGTTGTCATGGTTACGGTTGTTTACATAGCACCGAATGCAAATGCTAACTCCGCCCTCAGTCAGCTGTACAACGCCATTAGCCTTCAGCAAAACACTCATCCAGAGGCAGTGCATCTCATAGCAGGCGACTTTAATCATGCTGATCTGAAAGTAGTGCTTCCCAAATTCCATCAGCACATAAACGGTGCTACCAGGGGAGGAAACACTTTGGACAAAGCATACTCAAATATCAAGCATGGTTACAAGACTAAACAGCTACCTCACCTGGGAACATCTGATCACATGTCCCTGCTTCTGATTCCAGCATACACCACAATTAGGAAAAGACCCCCCCCCAGTAACTCAGACTGTTAAAACCTGGCCTGATGATGCCGCACAGCAGCTGCAGGACTGTTTTGGAAATACCACCTGGGGCCATTTTCAAAAATCAGGACTTGGAAGAGTACACCTCCACCGTTCTCTACTACATCAAGCATTGTGTTGACACTGTCACTGTGGACAGGCGCATCCGGGTGTATCAAAACCAAAAACCCTGGATGACAAAAGACGTCCAGACCCTGCTGAAGGAGAGGGACACTGCCTTCAGGTCTGGAGATGTGGTACATTACAGCGCTGCCAGAACCTGCCTGAAGAGAGGCATCAGGGAGGCCAAGACAGCATATAAGAGGAAGATTGAGGACTACTTCAGCAGCAACAACTCACGGCAGGTGTGGCAGGGGGTCCAACACATCACAAACTACAAGTCGAGCAACCTCACAGTAACCAACGGTGATGCCTCGCTATCTGAGAAACCAAACTGCTTCTTTGCCCGCTTCGAGGCTGAGACACTGGAGGTGGCTCCATCACATCCACCAGCCTCCAGCAACGACATCTTCACAGTGCAGGCACATGAGGTGAGGCGCACACTACGGGGAGTGAATCCTAGGAAAGCTGCTGGACCGGATGCTGTGACAGGGAGAGTGCTGAGAGACTGCGCTGACCAACTGTCTGATGTCTTCACTGATATATTCAACCAGTCCCTGTCCCAGTGCAAGATCCCACCCTGCCTGAAGTCCTCCACAATCGTTCCTCTACCAAAAAAGACTACTGTCAGCAGCCTCAACGACTACCGGCCGGTGGCCCTTACACCAGTCATCATGAAGTGTTTCGAGAAACTAGTCCGGAGCCACATCACAACAAGCCTGCCAACCACTTCTGACCCCCACCAGTTCGCATGCAGAGCAAACAGGTCTACAGAGGATGCTATAGCCACCGCGCTCCACACCATGCTGCATCACGTGGAACATCAGGGGAGCTACGCCAGGCTGCTCTTCATAGACTTCAGCTCTGCTTTCAATGCCATCATACCAAATAGACTTCTCACTAAACTAATGGCCTTGGGTCTTTCACAACCAATCTGTTATTGGATCAAAGACTTTCTGACAGAGCGCTCCCAGAGAGTTAGAGTAGGTGCCCATCTTTCCTCTGCACTCAGCATCAGCACCGGCTCCCCACAGGGCTGCGTGCTGAGCCCCCTACTCTACACTCTCTACACCAATGACTGCATCCCCAGCCACCCCAGCAATACCATCATTAAGTTTGCGGATGATACAACAGTGGTGGGGCTCATCTCAGGTGGGGATGAGACTGCATATAGGGAGGAGGTCCAAAGACTGTCTACATGGTGTGCGGAGAACAACCTCATCCTCAACACCTCAAAGACCAATTGATTATAGGAGGAATAAGCCGGACATTCAGCCCATCTATATGAACAGGGAGAGCGTGGAGAGTCTCGGACTTCTGGTTCCTGGGCATGCACATTCAGCAGGACCTGACCTGGACAATAAACACCAAGGCACTTATGAAAAAGGCCCAACAGAGATTGTATTTCCTAAGGATCCTCAGGAAGAACAATCTTCAGGAGAAAATGCTGATGACCTTTTATCGCTGCACCATTGAGACTGGGGGGGGGGGGTGGGGGTTTGTATCGTGGACCTACGGACTTCAGTGAGGGTTTCGTCATTTTTATACTGCTTGGGACATTCATAGTCAAGTATGTTGTTTGAGTTATGTAAATAAAATGACAATAGTATAATAATAGTCTGATATATTTATGTATTTATTTCCACGGGGGTTTTTACATTTCACATTCAGCCTCTCGCCACCAGGGGGGGCTGCAGCCCCCCTACTTCCAGCGTCCATGCCAGTTGCACTGCAGCTGAGAGGAAATCGCTCCAGAGGGTCATAAAAACGGCACAAAAAGTCATTGGATGTCCTCTTCTCTCTCTTGAGGATGTCTACAATAGACACTGCCTCAGGAGAGCTCATAGCATCCTGAGAGACTCATCCCACCCAGGCCATAACCTGTTTGAACTGTTGCCCTCTGGGAGGCTCTACAGGGCAATCAGATCAAGAACAAATAGGCTTAAAAACAGTTTCTACCCCAGAGCTGTTATTTCTCTAAATAATGCAGAATTATAAATTATTGCATTATCATACCAATATGACCTTTAAAATTGGCTGACATTTTAAAATTTATATATTTGTTTGTTTGAGTTCTTTAACATTCTATATTTATTTTCAAAAAATAACCATTTTCTCATTTAGTTATTGTTTTAAAAGCACTTATTTTGAGAGCCTCTACCCCAATTTCGTTGCACTTTGTGCAATGACAATAAAGAGATTCTGATTCTGATTCTGATTAATGCGCCCGATGAAGTTTCATGTTGAAGCTGTTCATGTTCCAGGGAAGCAGCTCATCGTGGCCGACACCTTGTCCCGCAACCCTCTGCGAGAATCTGGTGAGTCCGACACAGAACATAAGGTCAAAGCCTATGCACAGGGGGTGATATCAACAAGACCAATAATATGGCGACACATTAGTGCCATAATTCACTAATGTGATAAAAGATGCATTCGGGCGTATTATATTATTCCACACGCGTAGATATTAACTGCGAGCGCGCAAATGATCTCTGCGTGCGCGCAAATTACCTCTGCGCGCGCAAAACAGCCTCTCGCGAGCGCAAATGACCTCAGCGCGCGCAAAACAGCCTCTCGCACGTAACAGCCTCTTGCGAAAGATGTTTTTACGCTCGCTCGAATTTAATTTTGGCACTATGGGGGAGGAAACCAAGGCAGGGCAGGCTTTCCTATGATTGGCCGTTTCTGAAGCGCGATATTTGATTGACAGCCCTCCTCAGCCTTCCTCTCATTCAATTCTGAATTGTACAGTAAATGGCTGAAACGATAGTTACGTATTGTAACTCTAGATTCTATGAGTATAGGCACAGCCTTTTAAGGCTATCGCTATTGGGTTATCCCTAGGCGTGAGCCGTAGCACTGAAAAATGTGTAATCCCCGACCACCAACAGCGTGGGCCTCAATTACGTCCGCGTGCGGCGTGCCTCAACGACGTCTGCCTTTCGCAGATATAGTCGGGCGCCGGCAGACGTTCTGCTCCCAATAAACAGCTTTTCTTCAGCTATTTAAAGGACAATGAGGCCGACACTTAAAAGGCTGCGCCTATACTCATAGAATCTGGAGTTACAATACGTAACTATCGTTTCAGCCATTTACTGTACAATTCAGAATTGAATGAGAGGAGGGCTGTCAATCAAATATCGCGCTTCAGAAACGGCCAATCATAGGAAAGCCCGCCCTGCCTTGGTTCCCTCCCCCATAGTGCCAAAATTAAATTCGAGCGAGCGTAAAAACATCTTTCGCGAGAGGCTGTTACGCGCGAGAGGCTGTTTTGCGCGCGCTGAGGTAATTTGCGCGCGCGAGAGGCTGTTTTGCGCGCGCAGAGGTAATTTGCGCGCGCGCAGAGATCATATGCGCGCTCGCAGTTAATATCTACGCGTGGGGAATAATATAATACGCCCGAATGCATCTTTTATCACATTAGTGAATTATGGCACTAATGTGTCGCCATACAATAACAGATTGGACAGATTGGATAATATCAGAGAGGCTACTAGCCAGGATGTAACTCTGCAGACAGTCGACCGCTACACAAACGAAGGCTGGCCTGTAGAGCTGACTCATATTCCACATGCGTTGCATAAGTTCCATGCAGCCAGAGCCCATCTTTCCGAAGTTCAGGGACTCCTTCTGCACGACGACAGGATTGTTGTTCCCTCATCACAGCAAAATAATGTACTGTCTCAGATACACCACGGTCACCAGGGCCTCACTAAAGGTACGGCCACACCAAACGCGTCACCTGCGTACCACGCGTATAAAATCGGCAATTTTTCCATAGGGAAGCATTGGTGTACGCGCGTATGAGGTGCATACAGCGTATCATGCGTACCAAGCAACATTTTACTCGCTGTAGGGGCGTATGAGGCGCGTACATATACGCGCGTATATATACGCGCGCACATATACGCGCGTACATATACGCGCGTACATGTACGCGAGGAGTTCAAAAAATTTAACTTTTTATGCTCATACGCGCCGCAATAGCCAATCAGCGTTGAGCTTGACCCGACGTCACTGGCAGAGAGTAGTGAGCTTGGACAGAAGCATACGGCCGACATCTTTCTTTATTCTGTGTGGAAATAGTAACATAGTTACGCCATTAAATGCTTTTATGGAAACATTTCTAGCGAGAAATGTGCATTTTACTTTCATAATGTTCGCTCGGTGAATGTGAAGGATGTTTGGTTTGATAGTTATGACGAAGAGGGAACGCTCCGTTCACTTGCATGGACAGAGTCTCTGGTTACTAAAGCAACCTCAACGTCTTGGCGGACTATATATCTGCTGATCAACACTACGAATGCTGGAAACACACCAGACACACCATGTGAAGTTATTTAACCCGATTATTGTTATTTATATCCGAGATTACTTAATCTAACCCGATCTAAACTCTATCACCCAAACACGGCGACGTTTGGGTTTCCTACCTCGGACTCCAGAGCAGCCATGTCCATGGCAGCCACGGCCGGCAACTTTCTTTATTCTGAGTGGAAATAGTAACATAGTTACGCCATTAAATGCGTTTATGGAAACATTTCTAGCGAGAAATGTGCATTTTACTCTCATAATGTTCGCTCGGTGAATGAGAAGGATGTTTGGTTTGATAGTTATGACGAAGAGTGAACGCTCCGTTCACTTGCATGGACAGAGTCTCTGATTGCTAAGCAACCTCAACGTCTTGGCGGACTATTTCTCTGCTGATCAACACTACGAATGCTGGAAACACACCAGACACACCATGTGAAGTTATTTAACCCGATTATTGTTATTTATATCCGAGATTATTTAATCTAACCCGATCCAAGCTCTATCATCCATCCAAACACGGCGGCGTTTGGGTTTCCTTCCTCGGACTCCTTAATCCTCGGACTCCTTAAATGGTCAGATACGCGCGTATCTGACCATTTTTGACACAAAATGGTCAAGCAACATTTTCGCTGCGTTACGCACGTACATGGTACGCGAGGTACGCGCTTGGTGTGTTCGCACCTTAAGTGTCGACAGAGAGCAAACATGACTGTCTGGTGGCCAGGAATTGGACGAGATGTAACTGAAATGGTCAAAACATGTGAGTTCTGCCTGAGAAACAAACCTACTCAGAGGAAAGAGCCGTTAATGACCACGCCGCTGCCACACGGACCGTGGCAGAAAATAGCAGCAGATATTTGCGAACAAGCTGGTAAACAATATCTTGTAGTGGTGGATTATTATTTACGGGACATTGAAATTGCACATCTGCCTACCATGAGTAGCCAGCAAGTTATTTCTCGCTTAAAGAGCATGTTTGTCAGGTGGGGGATCCCGCTCGAGCTGGTATCAGATAACGGTACCCACTTCACTTCGGCAGAGTTCAGGCAATTCAGCGAAACGTATAACTTTGGACATGTAACATCCAGCCCCCACTATCCAAAGGCTAATGGGGCGGCGGAAAGGGCTGTTGCCACTAGGGTTGGGTATCGTTTGGGTTTTATCCGATACCGGTGCCTACTCGGTACTTTTCAAACGGTTCCGTTGCTAAAACGGTTCTCGAAATGGTACTTAAAAAAACGAAACCGCACACACTTGCATACATGCACGACTTGTTATGAGTTTCACATTAAGCAGAAAGTCAGCGGACACTGAGTTGAATGGCAATGGTGTTTGCTAGCCTACGCAAGATTTACGGTTGGCATTAAATCACTCGACTTACCCGAAGAGGCTGCTGTGAGTGCTGTGACTGATAAATATCTTTTAAAAAAATAATTACAAATAATATTAATTACTCGCTGAAAGCAGGCAGGCACGCATGGCGCAACATTACTGCCAAAGTCATATTAAGTAATATAACTCAGGTGCGCAAGGCAGCCACAGGAGAGTCCAACATTGTTTTCAACCGCTCGGTACCGCGCTGTACCGAGCGGTACAGCGCTGTACCGCGCTGTTTTGAAAAGAAAAAGTATTTGAAGCGAATAACGACTCTGTTTTTGATTTGTTTATTTGGTTTTGAAAAGAAAGTTTAGGATGCATGCATCGGCTTTGAGTTTGTTTGTTATTTAAAAATGACATTCGCTCGCCACACACACACACACACACACACACACACACACACACACACACACACACACACACACACACACACACACACACACACACACACACACACACACACACACACACACACACACGTTCATTCACGTTCACCCACTACAACCTGCCGATCTTCAATCAAAACAACATCAAGTAAGCGATGCCGCAGCGCGTTGACAAGTCTGTCCCGAGTCTCGAGGCGCCCATAGGCTTTATGGTTTATATGTTTGAAAGCCGTGACACACTCTTTTACCAGTTGGCCTGAAATACCACGCCTCGCAGTCATGGATCTATAAAGAAAGTCGTACCATGCGTGTTTAGCGCAACATTGAAAAGGGTCCCGTCTGAAACAGTGTCGCGCAGCGCTGCGTTCCGAACGTTGTGTAATCAAATACACCGGTATGGCGGTACATAAAAAAATCATATCCTAACGAAAATACACACCGTTATTCAGTGTGAACCGGTATAGGGCCCTGCACTAACGCAAGTTGACGCCGCAACACCATGGGGGCGTGGCAGGGGCGTTAAAAAACGCCAGGCACCGTTATGAGGAACCGAAATGTGCGTTCTTATTCGATCTCATTACAACCGTTTACGTCGGAACCGGTTCCCTACTGGAACCGAGTTTCAGTGCTCAACCCTAGTTGCCACAGCTAAAAGAATCCTGCGTCAGCCTGATCCTCACCTGGCTCTGATGAGCTACCGAGCCGGCCCGATAACTGCAACAGGTCTGAGCCCTGCCCAACTTATGACCAGTCGACAGATCAGGATGACAGTCCCCATGCTGCCTAAGCAGTTGCATCCAAGTCCTATTGACCACAAAGCTGTTGAACTCAGAGACGAGCAGACAAAGAATGCCTATCGCTTCTTCTACAACAGGCGTCACTCAGCACGACCTTTGCCTACTCTCCAGCCGGGTCAGAGTGTCAACGTCAAACTGGATGGAGAAAAAGCCTGGAAGACTCCGGCTAGAGTCATTGGAAAAGCACCGGAGCCCAGGTCCTACTACGTGCGAACTGAGCAGGGCACGGTCGCCCGCAGGAACAGGAGACATATCCAGGAGGTGCCACAGTCATCAGTGCCAGTTACAGCACAAGGGACTAGTGACCTAAACCATGACTCTTCTTGTGACACGGGTTCCTCTCCCACGTCTCCTGTTGCCCCTGACACTCCAGCTACAGTAGTACCCATCAGCCCGCGGTTTTCTCCAAGGAGAACCTTGGCAGGGAGAGAGGTTAAGGAACCTGTCCGGTTCAAGGACTATGTTTCAAAGTAGAGACGTTTATCTCCTTAGTTGTGAATGTGCAGCATGTTGATATTTGTATTTTCCGGTGAAATGCAACACCCTCTTAAAAAAAAAATAAGTGAGGGGTGTGAGCAGGGATGGAAATTAACACCCGCCACGCTAGATGAGATAACAAACTCAATCCTGTTTAGACTCAAGCAGCGTACCCTCCCATGGCGCTTTGATATTGTGTACCTGCCTGGCAAGAGCAACCATGCCGCTGATGCGACGTCGAGGCATCCTTCCCTCTCAGGCTCTGCAAACGGCCTCTCATTGGGATCGCCAAGCGTAACTGACGCCGTAGAATGAGGCACTTATGGCTTCCATCCATGACGATGCACAAGAACTAGGAGCCATCTCATGGTCCTTTCTCGCACGAGAGACGGCAGCTGACGCATGCCTCGGCCACCTTCTGTACCTGATCGAGCATGAGGATAGGGTTGATGTTAATATTCCTGTCCTATCGAGTCTGTCGCCAGTCTGTGGGTCAATCTACACGCAGGATGGTGTCCTCCTATATTACGACCATGTCGTGGTTCCACGTCCCTCCGTGAACGAGTCCTTCGGCACCTCCATGCCGCCCACCAAGGAGCTTCTCCGATGGAGCAGCACGCCCGTGCCATAGTCTTCTCGCCCGGGATGTCGAGGGACATCCGATCCACCAGGTATGGATGTTCGGACTGTAACCGCAATGCTCCGTCACAGGCAGCCGCGCCCCCCCTAGCATCCTCACCACCTTCCACCCCATTCGAGGCGGTGTTTGCTGACTTCTTTGATTATGGAGGCCGCCACTACCTGGTTGTCGATGATCGACTCTCGGGCTGGGTGGAGGTACTATGCTCCACAGCAGGTACTGCTGTGGCGGCAACAGGGCAGTACCACAACAGGTACTGCCCTGTTGCCGCCACCCGCAACCCTGGACCACCAGCCCCTGCCTGTCCACCCCGGGCCAGTGATGCCCCAGGGTGTTGTTCCACAGGCAGCAGCTGGACCCCATGACACAGCTTTGGACACCTCCCCACCGGAGCCCCCTGGTGGGGCAAACCACTGGTCTCGGGGCCCCGGGATGTCCCCGTTCCTACAGGTGTCGGCCCGGATGCATCGCTTCCAGCGTCGCAGTTGCCCCATCTTGGACAGCCGTGCCGCGCAAGGAGGCCACCCAGACGCTACGAGCCCGAGACGGGCCATTGGATACAGGACTGAGACCGTTAACCTATTCCTATTCATAGCTTTCCGGACTGGGGGCGATGCACAGATTACCACCGGCCACTAGGGGATAGTATTGGATTACAGACCGCTAACCGGCTCAGTTAGGCGTCAACCTTATTGTGTTTTCCAGCATTACAGACGTTCCTGTTATAGAGGATATTAAGCTGTTTAAGATTATTCGTGTAGGTCCAATATAATTCTTGATTACTATAGTATTTGTTATTGTCAAGGTGGGTTAAGTTCCTGAAGATATTTATGTTAGACATGTGCATCTAGGAATTATTGTAGCTTATGTTGTTATTTTGTTTATTGCTGCAGGGCTTCTTCATCGTTGTCATTAAATAAGAAGTTTGACAATGAGGAGTGTGTTTCCTCAGGTCAGGGTTAAACCAGGCATTAAAACAGCCTTAAACCAGTTTTTAAGGCATACCAATGCCATGTGACCATACCGACCAAGCTCACCATACCTCCACGCAAGTCAAGCAGCGAAGCTGCGAGACAACCTATTGTTTTCGTATGAATTCCTATTATTATTATGCTGCCATGGGAGTCTATGGCAGCCCATAGAACGCCTTCGTGAAAGTTGTGAAGTTTGGCACACTGGTTCAGGATAGGCCCATTAGGCCATGAAGCAAATTTGAGGTCGCTGGCCCATCAGCTCTAGCGCCACCAACAGGTCAAAGTTGGACATGCATTCATGTTTATAACTTTCGACCCGTTCATCCAATATTCACAAACATGGTATCATTGCATTCCTTGATCCAAGTCGAGTTCAACGCACCCTATATTATCGTTTTGCGCCATGATGGATTTTCCGCCATCTTGGTGTATGTCAAAAACCTCATCACAAATGTTGTGTAATCATCGTGAATCTTAGCAGACATGATCATCAGGCCATGCTTGATAAAACTTATCTGACCGATTTATCAAATTCAAAACCGTTTAGCCGGGACAGTCAATCAAATTTGACCGCAAGGCCGCCAAATAGGAAGTTAGCCAATATCTCAGCAGCCCTTTGACATATCATAACCAAACTTAGTACATAGACCCATGATGTCATCATGGAGAAACTCTCAATTTGGTGACCATAGACCTCTAGGGGGCGCTATAATTAATGAAGAGGTGTTTTAACTTCTCTCTCTTCACATGAGTATGTTTCAAACTTATTTTCAATATCTGGTGATACTGTCGGAACTCTTCATATAGCTAATAAATTATTTCCCATGGCAACATGATCATTTGGCCGCCATGTTGAAAGTTGTCAAATTCAATATCGGACTGTCGTGTGAAGATATAGATGGACGACTACGGCGAGGGGGCGTGTGGAGTAGCTTCGGGGTCTCTGGTGAGGGGAAGAACCCAACGGGAACCGGACGGCGACAGACATGGCGGCGCCTTTCTCACATCGAGCCCAGTGACCATCAAGACGCCTAGATACACCGGTAAGGCTGACTGGGAAGCTTTCCACGCTCAATTTGAACTTTTGGCCGATGCTGCCGGATGGTCAGTGAAGGTCCGAGCGCTGCAGCTTGCGATGTGTCTGGCGGAAGACACACTGTCATGTTTGTTGCTGCTTAGCCCAGAGGACAGGGGGGACTATGTTGCCCTAGTGGGGGCACTAAGGAGGCGCTTTGGACTGTGTGTTTAGCCGGGGCTAATACGCACAGAACTCTGTAATAGGCGCAGGATGCCGGGGGAGACGCTGCGGGCCCTGGCCAACGATATCGAGCATATGCCCACATGCCGCCAGCCGTGCAGAGCGAACTTGCTCGGGATCAGTTTCTCCAGGCCCTTTCCCCTACAGAACTACGCACGCAAACCCAGCTAGCCCACCCGCAGACCTTGCAAGAGGCCCTGGAGATGGCCATAGAGAGGGTGCTGGTGTGGGCTGGAGTGATCGTCAGTCATCCTGCTCCCCAGCCGATGGTGAGATCGGCAAGGGAGAAGAGTGAGGACTCACAGATGCCTGCTTGGGGGGACGAGCTCACTGAACTCGTCCGCGCTGTCTCTATGCAGGTGGACCGCCGCTCCCTGTCTCGCCGAGGGCAGAGGGTCTGCTGGGGCTGCGGGCAGCCTGGCCACCTTGTCAGAGAGTGCCCTAAAGCTGTGAGAGCCCAGTGAAACGAGTCAGGGTCTACGTAATTGGGGAGACGCGAGGCCCTGCCCCCTTACCCCCACCGTCATAGTCTGGGGGAGCCCACCATCGCAGCCGGGGGGGGCGGGGCTCCACCCCCCCCAGAAGCAGACGATGGCATCCTGGAGCCTGTTGTCATGGTGGGGCGGACCTGGGTGGGGGACTTTTGTCATGTTCCTGTCACTGTTGAGGGGGTGGCCTGTTTTGGCTTTAGTCGATACAGGGTCTACAGTGACCCTGGTGAGGCCAGACATTTTGCCAAGCTGGAAAGTACTCCAACCTACAACTGTGCAGCTCCGCACAGTCATGGGGGAGAGGGCTCCCATGAAAGGAAAGGGGTTGTCGTCCATCTGCATGGGGGGAAAGACTGTCCTCCACCCATCCTAGGGCTGGACTTCCTGCGGTGCACAGGCTGCCAGCTGGACCTTTAGAGGGGGGCGATTGGCTTCCAAGGAGGGCCCACAGTCTATATGGCCCCGCCAAACATCTCCTACATCCGGCCCCCACCGACAGCCCAGATGGACCAGTCACACGTCGCCGGCCCCCTTCACCCCCATGCAAAGACCTTCCAACCACCCTGTCTTCCCGATCCCTTTCGATTGACCCAGTCCTCCTTCCGCAACCCTTCCCCCTCCCTCCCATCCCCTCATGTCAATGTTGCGGCCCCTGCAGACTACTCCCTTGCCACCCCAACACCCAACTCCGTGAGCCTGGGCCCCTTCCCCTGCCCTGCCTAGCTTCCCCAGACAGGTGAGGAGACTGTGCTGTCTACTGCGGGCAATTACGCAGGGGCACTGTGATGGACTAGACCCTCAAGAGCAGGAGCAGCTGTGGCGACTACTGGCGGAGTTTAAGGACAGCTTTGCCTTGAATGAGAGCGATATGGGTCAGACGCACCTGGTGCAGCATGAAATCAACACTGGGGATGCCAGGCCCATCAGATTGCGCCCGCGTTGCCTGCCCTTGGCCCGCCAGGAGGCTGCGGACCAGGCGCTGTGGGAGGCCTGGGCAGCAGGCGGGCCTCATAGAGCCCTTAGATAGTCCCTGGGCAGCAGCCGTGGTGATGGTGCCTAAGAAGGGGGGTAAGTGGAGGTTCTGTGTCGACTACAGCTCACTTAACGCAGTAACAAGGAAGGACTCCTACCCCATCCCGCGCATTGATGAGGCCTTAGATGTCGTAGCTGGGCAGTCCTGGTTCTCCTCACTCGATCTCTGCTCTGGCTACTTCCAGTGCCCTCTCGCCCCTGACGCCAGACCCAAGACTGCATTCTGCACTAGAAGAGGATTGTGGCAGTTTCAGGTCCTGCCTTTTGGCCTCTGCAATGCACCTGCGACCTTCGAGAGGCTGATGGACAGAGTGCTCGCCGGCATCCCCCGGCAGCAGTGTATCGTCTACCTGGACGATATACTGGCACCCGGGGGCTCCTTCAAAACAGCACTTGCCCCGCTGCGTCAGGTTCTGGAGAGAGTAGCTGCGGCGGGCTTGAAGCTCCTTCCTGATAAGTGCCATTTCATGAGGAGAGAGGTAACTTTCCTTGGGCACAAGGTGGGGGGAGAAGGCATTAGCACCATGGAGGACAAAGTGCAAGCTGTCCAGGACTGGCCCACCCCCACTGACACCAGACAGCTGAAAAGCTTCCTCGGACTGGCGTCATACTACAGACGCTTTGTGATTGGCTTCTCCTGTGAGGCCGGTCCCCTGTTCCGCCTGCTGCAGAAGAACCGGGAGTTTGTGTGGGCAGAGGTTTGCCAGTCTGCCTTCGAGACACTCAAGGGAGCTCTCACCAAAGCCCCGGTGCTCTCCCCTCCTGACCCTGCCCTGCCCTTCATCCTGGACACGGAAGCTAGTGACATTGGCAATGGCGCCGTCCTGGCACAGGAGGGGCCGGAAGGGGATCGGGTGGTGGCGTATTACAGCAGGACATTTAACAAAGCTGAACGCCGCTACTGCGTCACTCGTCACAAGCTGCTGGCTAGAGCTGTACGCCACTTCAAATATTACCTCTGTGGCCTGCACTTCGTACCATTCAACGAAACATAAAAAGGTCAATGCTTAACTAAAATGGTTAGCAATGACAAGTAATTGATTGACGTAGGTGAGGGCAGATTCCAGACTCAGATTTCCACAAAAAGTAGACTAGACTATGAAATAATATATGTCAACATTATTAGCGTTTTTATTTATTATAGTTTTATTATATTAAAGTTCACTTTACATTCCCATAAATTTTTTGTTGGTAATTATAGCACAAAATGCATCACCCATTAAATTAAGACTGCATCTGCTGGGGTCAGCTGGGAATCAGCTGATCCAGTACGAGTCGTTACGCCCCGTGCCCACTACCTCCGTCAGTTGTCCGTTGCCCATTGACTTTGAATGGGGACGGTCGCGCAATGCATTGTGGATCCGTCCGTTGACTTGGAGCGTTCGCCACCGTCAAAAAGTTGAAAAATTTTCAACTTTTTCGGCCGCGACGGATACGTCATCCAATCAGATCGCGTATGCAAATTTAAGCACTGTGACGCGACTCGGGCTCTGACGATACTGGAAAGCGGGAAAGCGGGTCATCTTGCCTCGCAACAAGCAGGAAGAAGCGGGAAGAACCCGGCGAAGCGATTTGATTGGCTGACGGTTGCCTCTGCAAAGACTACTCCCCCATCCGTCAGCCACGCCTTCCCACGTCCGTTGACTGACGGTGCAGTGGGCACGAGGCGTTACACAGCAATCACGTTCAACCTCGTGCGCAGCTGCGTGTTAAACTCCAAAACCGCCGTTTTAAGGAGTACGGTTTTAAAGCGCAGCAATGCTAACTGACAGAGCAATTGGCCCGTGTAGTCTTTCTCATTGTGTTGTCTCTACAGCCTTTAACTGAACAATTGCGAAATAAACGGTCAAACTCTTGACATGAAAAAATATCATTTAAATCCACAAACAACATATGTGTAATCCGGGGCATATAAAGACTGGGACCAGAAAATAATTACTTTCTCTCCATTGAAACCCATTCATATTTTTCGATCTCATAGGTCCCATGGGCTCTAACGGAAAAGGGCGTGACTTCGCCACTCTATTGTATTTATTATAATAACATTATTAGTGGCTAGTAATAATTATTATTCGTATCATCTATATTAAGTCTAATGTTTTGGGATTATTATTTCATATATTTTATATTTCTTTCTACAAATACTCAAATAATTGGTTTTGGATTTAAACTCGCTAATCTACTACCACGACTTTATAGAGATCAGAGGAGAAAGAGAGGACGGATTCACCGGAAGTTACCAGGAAGATATACGGAATTGACAATCCACAATGATTTACAATCATTGAGATCTTTCTTAAATGAAACTACGGCTCATTTATTTATATTCACAACTTGACTGCTGATCAAGTAAAAAAGGATTTCAGATCAATTTAAGTGATAATCATTACATTTATTTAATGTATTTCTTATCTTCCAGGACCTGACCTGCTCTACGGTAACCGGAGCGGAGCTGTTACCCGGGCTGGGAGCATAGCGCTACACACCGCGTTTTATTCCTCCTGTACAGTATTAGAAGTGTACTTTTTTTGTCAAGTGTAGCTATATCGATGTGTATCAACTATCCGGACGAACACCTCGACCGCCAAACCACAACAAATGGTATGGAGTTTAATGGATTATTTCCTGTTATTATCTCTGTCCCATTAGCGCTATATCACTAGGTCTACTGTGCACACACGTAACACAACACCCGTCATACAACACCAACAGGACAACACCGAACCTCTGTACAGATCGGTATGTGAAGCCTGCGTGTGTTTCATATTGCTTAGCTTTGACTGTGAAATCCACGTCACATGGGCGGTGCAGTGGAGCAGGGTCCGACTCCTCAGGTTCAGTCATTGAAACATTCATTCACTCGTTCACTCATTCATTGACTTCATCAAACCAGGCAGCGGAGCTGACAGCTCATAACCCACAAGTTATAATTATAGTCGGGGATCATACGGATGCATCCGAGGCAGGGAACTGTAGGCCCTTATCCTACCAGCACCCCACATCTAAACCAAACAGTCCAGTCTATAAACCAGTCCGGCTGGTCAATGTGGGTTATGTTGAACTGAGACAAAGTGAGTTAATCAGCTGTTAATCCGCACCACCACGTTCTGTCCCCGTCGCCCCAGCTTGTGTCCCGTAGCTAGATTCGGTATTTGCGCATAAAAGCGCACGATGCTGCTGAAAGCTGCTCAGCAGAAAGCTGTGCGCAGCGGGGGGCCCATGGAGCAGTACATGGTACATGGAGGCAGCGTCCACCACTGGCCCGTTGTACTCCCGCAGAGAATCCGGCTGTACACGTACGAGCAGATCCCCCAGTTCCTGAAGGAGAACCCCTTCATCACGGACGGTTACCGGGCACACCTCCCCTCCAAACTATGCCTCAAGAGGTAAGACTCGACATGCATAACAGGCTGTCTGTGATATAAAGTCTGGTTATGTGTGTGAAATTAATGAAGCATATATAGGCTACGACATTATTACAGTTTGTGCGCTAAGAAATGTCCGCATTCACACGTTTAGAAATTTAGAAAAACTGACATATTCAGCACGTGTACTTTGACTGATCTTAATCTGATTTAAGGCAACCCGTCGGATTCATTAACCATGTTGACAACGAAATTCCGTGAAATTCATTAGTTAAAAAAAATTGATGTACATGTATAGTAATAAAAACATGTATCATTATGTTTACATGCACATTAATTAACATTTCACTGGTCAGGTCAACACTGTAGCTGGATTTTGCCAGTTAATAGTTTTCCACTGCCTTCCTGTCTCCAGTATCTTCATGCTGTCCAACGAGACGGTGAATATCTGGACCCACCTTCTGGGCTTCCTGCTGTTTTTCACCCTGGGGGTCAACGACCTCGCCTACGTCCTGCCCTCGGCTGACGCCAGCCACGAGGACTACCTCATCTACGCTGCCGGACTCTTCTGCTTCCAGGTGTGTGTGTGTGTGTGTGTTTGTGAATGTCTTTGAATAAAAGCGGCTTTAGATAAAAATTGTAATGTTATGGGCTGTTAAGAGACATTTTGTCTGGATAATTTATTTGAATGAATATTTCTGTTGCTCAATGTTCAATCTAAATTTACATTTTAAGATGCATTTTAATTTGTTGCTGCAAGGGTGATATTATCTGCCATGTCCCCCATCCGGTAGCAGGATGTGATCATCCTGCTACTGGGTTAATCATGATTGTCATTTACACGATGTGTTGTTTTCATTGCATTGGTTTCACAGACATCAGACGGTTAATGGCCATGTGTATCCATGTGTCACGCATACAATCACATACACACACATCTCTTCCCTCTAAGGCTGGTAAGATGTTAGCCTTAGCACGGCTGCTAGGTGGTTAGCCTTAGCATGTCTGTTTTTAACCCAAATCAACTGTGCCGCCCCTCCACTAGCATTGATATTAGCGTAGTGGTAGTGTTGTAAAACGTGTATCAGTGTGAGCTCAGTCTGTAGTACAACTGTTTGAGTGTGGATTAGGGATGTTAACCGATGACCATTTGACCGATGGTTGACCGTATCAACGTTAACCGATCAATCTTGTCGCTTGTCGGTTAAAGAAAAAATTGGGGTCAATGTGGACTGTGGAGTGTGTGTTGGTTTCACTTCACACAAAAAGATGAGGTGACTTATTGGAAGTTGGACGGACACCACGTCTCTGGCCCACTGTTTAATTTCTCCTAAAGTCTTAATCATTCCCGCATGCGAGCGGCGGAGAATATGATCTCCTAAATTATTATGGATAGTGGACTATGCGCTATAAGACTACAGTTAGCCATCTCATTCCAAGATCTTTTTGTGTGCAGTAAAAAAAGGTATCCCTCACACTCAATTTTTCCGTCTGCTCAAAACTAAACAAGCGGCGTCTCTTCGGAGCTGTCATTTTCTTATATGAGCCGCGGCAATGTTTCAAATGAGCTCCTAACACTGCCCTCTTCCGATTGGCCCCTGGTGAATCCCGCGCAGGGTCTCAACCAGGTCTGCGCCATCTCAGACCATTGTGGCCGTTCGAGCCCGCTCTCTACACACGGTCAACTAAGCATGCCTCGTGTTTCAATTCAAACACAGGTCGTGCCGCGGTTAGAGCCACTCACTCGGAGAGTGTGTGTGTGTGTGTGTGTGAGTCGGAGGCAGAACAGGAGGGAGATATGCAGAGTTACGAAATAGCAGGCTGCTGGCGCGGCTCAAAATGGCTGTTATTTCAAATAGCACATTTTTCTCTGATCGGTTAACCGGTTTCAACCGGTTAATGAGGCTCGGTGGTCAGTCAAGAATATTTTACATTTTCGCCATCCCTAGTGTGGATCTCCTGTATTGTGTGAACCTCAGTATTAGACCCTGTTTTTAATGGTTTTGTCATGTTTCTTTTTTTTAACTATGCTACATTAGCGATATGAATGAATTTATCTGTAGTTTGTGGAGGTTAAGTGAGGTTTTTTATCATGCAGAAGAATTTGCAACACATTTGCAAAATGATTAACTATTAATCAATTTTATTTATATGGCACATTTCATACACAAGGCAGACTCGATGAGCTTCACATAAAAACATGCCTCACAATGAACAGGATAAATAAGAGGGCGTGAAATTCATTTAACAACTGGATTTAAAATAATCCGTAAAATACATATGAAAACCGGTTTTAAAAGAGTGCATGAAAGACATTGAAGTTAAAATTGAATAAAAGCAAAAACAAAACGTTTTTAACCTTGATTTAACCATAGTCAGGGTCGGAGCAAGTCTCAGCTCTTCAGGAAGTTTGTTCCAGCTTTGTGTTGTATATTCGCTGAATCCTGCCCTCCATGTTCTGTTTTGGAAACAATTAGCTGACTGGTCCCAGTGGATCTTAAAGGTCTAGAGGGTTTGTTATAGCGGAAGTGTTACGGGTCCCAGGATTGGGTGCCACGGCAACAATAAAGAAATATTTCGCGGAATGCCCGCAAGGCAATACACAGGGTGAACAATAAACCCATAATCGGCGGGAACTGCCGTTTCGCGCCTTCCGGTATTTACCCCTGCCATTGTACTCAACGGCGGTATTTTAAAGTCTTTTAAGTTCGCTAAAAACACAACAAAACATGACCCGAACTTCTTTAACAGTTATACATATAAAGCAAGGCTTTAGAAGGTTGACATTTTATAGTTTGAACCAACTACTGACCTGTAATGTACAGAAAATGGTGAGAAACAATGAAGACACGACTGCTCAGTTCGTCATCCAAGTTGCGTCTGAGGACGCGGGAGGAAGTGCTCCCGTCTGACGACAACCCGGAACGCAACTACTTCAGTGTCAACAGTTCCACCTGGGTGCTGCTTAGATATTAAGTTCCTCTCAACCCTAATTATGAGGAATAAATGAATGTACTGGTCTCATACATTTATAAAAATCGTTTCAAGCCCTTAAATTCAGAGAAAATTACCTTCTGCTAATATAAATCAAATAATCAGTTTTGAGAGTACCACATACTCCCCCACAAACAAAAGTGGCTCCCGACACTTGCTTCTAACAGCTCAACTTAAAATGTTCACCCTTGTTTTCTCTCTTTTTGTTATTAAAGCTTAATAAACTCAACAGTGTACAAAAAAAACAAGCACAAAAATATATTGTACACCCAAAATCTGAAGTGGTGTAAGTAATGTTGTAAGTGTGCAATGTTTACTCATCAATAGCAGTGTATAGGGTAATAAACTGGCATGTATGGAGGAAGGATAATGGGTAGGGGTTGGAATGGATGGAAATATGGCTGTGGGTACTGATGAGTGTAAACTGTGGGCTGTGTCTGTATTGCACTCACGATGAGACGTGGCTGGTATGTCGGTTGACCAAGGGCTGTATAGGTGAGCATCTGGCCAGGGTGTCTTTCTCTGGTAGACCTCCTTAGTGCAGGCTGAGCGTCAAGCTGAATGTCTTGAATATCTCTGTCTGGACTGTGAACCTGAGCCAGCTCCTGTTCCTGGTAAGGCTGGGGTTCCTCAGCACAAGGCACACTTTCATTTTGTCTTTCATGTTCTTCCTCACTGTTACTTTCTCTTTCAGGTGCAGGCTCAACATGAACTGTTTCCTCGAGGTAAGTTCCAATCTGTTCGGTATTGTGTTGTGTTTCACAGGTAACAGTTTGATGAGGTAATGGATTTGCGATCCTTAGCACTTCCCTTGCTATCCGCAGCCAATATCTTGGTTGATCGTCTTCGTCGTCTGATCCACTTGAGTCATCATTCTGTGTCTGTTCGATTTTTCTTGTGGGTTTGGTTGACTTTCCATTTCCCCTTTGTGACTTGGCAGGTGCATTTGTGACTGGTGGCTCTACAGGTAAGTCATTCACTTGGAGCAACAAGTTTCGGTGGAGAGTGCGAGTGGGACGGTTTCCTGTCTCAGGACTCACCTTATAGACTGGGTTTTCACCGAGCTGTTCTTGTACAATATAGATTGTCTTTTCCCAGTAGGGTGTCAGTTTGCATGGACCTCCTCTTATAGAAACGTTGCGAACGAGAACCCTGTCTCCTGGCTGTAGAGTGACGCCTCTGTTTTTCCTGTCATAATATTGTTTGCCTTTTGCACTTGATTGTTGGCTATTGGTGCTGGCTATTTTGTATGCTTCGATCATTTTCTCTGCCCACTTTTCCGCATAGCTACTTGCTGTGTTTTCTTCTTTCTCTGTTACCAAACCGAACAGAAGGTCAACAGGAAGACGTGGATGATGACCATATAACAGGTAGTATGGGGAATAGCCTGTTGCCTCATGCTTGGTACAATTGTATGCATGGATGATATGAGGCAGGTGGTCCTTCCAGCTTTCTCTCTCTTTCTCGCCCAAAGTTCGGAGCATTTGTAACAGAGTCCGGTTGAACCTCTCTGCGGGATTACCTTGGGGATGGTAAGGGGATGTTCTTGAATGGTTCACGCCTGCGAACTGTCTGAGGGCTCTGAACAGTTCATTTTCGAACTCCCGGCCTTGATCATGGTGGAGTTTAGCCGGGTATCCGAACCGAGGGACAAAGTCATTGAAAATCCTGTCAGCAGCTGTTTTGCCGGCCTTGTTTTTGGTAGAGTATGCCTGGGCAAACCGGGTAAAGTGGTCGACCACCACCAGGATATATTCGTATCCACCACGGCTGGTTTCAAGGTGGAGAAAGTCAATACAGACTAGATCGAGGGGTGAGCTGGATGTTATACTGCCCATCGGCGCCCGGTCATGTACAGCTGGCTTCTTTTGTTTAATACAACGACACTTCCTGGTGATGTACTCCTCAATATCATTTTTCATGTATGGCCAATAGAATCTCTCTCTTGCGAGGCTCAAAACTCGCTCTACACCAACATGTCCCATATTGTCGTGCAGGTAGGTTAGGGCTGTCTGTTTATAAGTGGCTGGCAAGACTAGCTGTTTACGACCAAGAGTTTTCCTATACAGGATGTCATTTTCCACGTGCAGTCTGCTCCACTCTCTTGAGAGTTTTCTTGTGGATTTGTCCATTGCTCTGCGTCCCACTTCCGTCAATTCACTGTTTTTCTCCTTTAATTCCAAGATTTTCCCAATGACTGGGTCTTTTTTCTGTTCACTTGACAGTTCATGGTGGTCAATTGTTGGGAAAGGTTCCGTGTAAGTTTGCTGTTGAGATGAGATGTTAAGGGCCGCCACCCATGCTACTTCTCCATGCTGGGCTGTCCTGCTGCCTTCCCAGGTGGCGCACACTGCCTCCTCTGACAATTTCTCAGAACACTGACTCATGTAGGCATTGATGTCAAGGGGACAGCGGGATAGGATGTCTGCAACAACATTCAATTTCCCTGGTTTGTACCTTATTTCAAAGTCAAAGTCTGCAAGCTCCCCTACCCAGCGATGGCCCACTGCATTAAGCTTAGCTGTGCTCATCATGTAGGTCAAGGGATTATTATCGGTGTAGACAATGAAATGGGGAGAATAAAACAGGTAATCCCTGAACTTTTCACATACTGCCCACTTCAAAGCCAAAAACTCGAGCTTGCCACTGTGAAGATGGTAACTTTGCTCCGCTGGTGTCAGTGTGCGGGACCCATAGCCGATCACTCTCATTTTCCCATCCTGATTTTGGTAGAGTACCGCCCCAAGGCCCTGTTGGGAGGCATCAGTGTGGAGTATGAAGGGCTGATTGAAATCTGGGTAGCCCAGTACTGGTGGGTTTGTAAGGATGTTTATCAGGCGTTCAAGGATCTGCTGGTGCTCACTGTTCCACTTCACTGGGGTGCGTGAATGTAGTTGAGGGCCCTGTGGTTTTCCCCTTGCAGGCTTGGGTTCTGGTGGACTTTTTTTTTTCTGAAGTAGCTCATATAGGGGACTGGCTATCCGTGAGAAGTCTTGTACGTATGTTCGGTAATAGCTCAGAAAACCTAACAGTCTCCTTACATCCCCCACTGTTCTCGGAGTTTTCTCCTTCAAGGCTTGCACTGCTTCCACATCTTTCGGATCCACCCTCACCCCATCTGCAGACACCAGCCGACCCACATACCTGACCTCTTTGCGAAACAGTTCACACTTTTCAGGTCTTAACTTTACTCCATGGCGCTGCAGAGCTCGAAGTACATTGCGCAGTACCTCAACATGCTGTTCGAAGGACTTTGAAAAACAGAGGACGTCGTCTAGATAAGGGATGCAACACTCATCCCTCAGCGTGTCAAGCATCTCCTCCATGCTTCTTTGAAAAGATGCTGGGGCATTTGACAAACCGAAGGGTATTCTAACCCATTCGTAAAAACCCCAAGGGGTTGTGAAGGCGGTCATGTGTCTGGACCCCTCTGCAATGAAGCCTTGGTGGTAGGCTTTGCCCTGGTCTAGGATGGAAAACCAGCCATAGCCACCAAGTGAGTCGATTAAGTCCTGTATCCGGGGAAGAGGATGTTTGTCGGGTACTGTCTTTTGGTTGAGCAGTCGATAGTCGACACAAAGGCGCAGTGATCCATCCTTTTTCCTGACACAAACAATAGGTGCGGCATAGGGTGAGTGTGATTTCACGATCCATCCTTTCACAATCAAATCTTGGATGTACTCTTTCACTTCCTTGTACAGTGGTTTTGGGATGGAAGCATAAGACCTCTGAACAGGGATGTCGTCTTTAAGCCTGATTGACATCTGAAGAGAGGGGATACACCCTATGTCTTCGCCGTCGTGGGCGAATGCTGCAGACTCCTCGCGCAACATTTCCTCAACCATTCGCTGCTGTTCAAGGTCAAGATGACTGAGGTCAACAGGTGGTCGCCAGGGCTCAGTCGGGGGGGTTTCACAGGTGGTAACATTGTGGACTTCAGCCCTAACTGTTGTACCCTGTGGTTTCTCAACCTGTTGTGTCTCTGTCTTATCCGTTTCAATGACTTTGGCTACGTGCTGGATGGATCCCAGCTGAGTTCTCTTTGGGAGAATTACTTCATGCTTAGTGTGGTTAGAAACAGGCACGTTGACAAGAGGCCACCTGCTGTTATTAATTTCCAGTATACCCTCCCCGACACTTAATTGTTCCAAGGGTGTGCTCCCTTCTGCGGGTTCATAAAGGACAACAGGGTTGGACGTGTCAAAGGTAGGTGGTACTCTGCACCGCACATGCAATGTTTTTCCAGCTGGGATGCTCACATCCTCTTTACCAACTCTGATCGTGGCCATGCTGTAGTTGGGTGTCTTTTGGCCCTGTATGAAGTTAACCATAGCTGCTGCCTGTTCCTCTTCAACACCCAATGCTTTTTGGAAGAGACCAATAACCATTTCATGTGCATCAGCGGGAGATTCTTGCCCATTCATCATCACTTGGAGAACATTCGCTCCCAATATAGGCTGAGGGAGGGGAAGCTGGCTGACCAGAAAAGGTGTCTGTATTGAAAGGTTTGGATTGTCATTTCCGGGGAGGTTGACCGTTAGCTCCACCCATCCATCATACGGGATTGGTTGTCCATTTGCTGCATACAGAGTGAGGCTTTCCTCTGTGTCAAGAAGCTCATGCAATGGTCGTACTGGGTGATTGGGGATAAATGTCTCTCTCCAGGGCCGGTCAATCATGCTCACTTGCGAGCCAGAGTCAAAAAGCACTGTTACTGCATAACCGTTGATGAAACATTTGAGCATGCTCTTTCTACCAACCAGCGGTGCTGTGAGAATGGCATCTTCAGGGGTTACTGGTGTCTCTCGAGAGTAGCGATCACAAGCTCTTTTACGATTTATATCTTTTTTTTGGCGTTGCTGCTTCAGTGTGGAAGTTACTGAGTGGGACTGGAACTTTGGAACGGCCCCTGGTTGTCCCTCATCAAAGACCGGTTCCCGTTTCCCTGCTGCCTGGTTCTCTTTAAACAGCCCACAGCCCGGTGTCCTGATTCACCACACACAAAACAATGATTACAATCCTCCGCACCTTGGTGTGAACACTTTGTGCAGACAGGCATTTTACCCTTTCTTGTGTGGGAGAGCTGGCCGGGGAAAGACGTAGGAGGGGCGTGTGGCTGTACATGAGGTTGGCCTAGTGCTTGGACAGGTAGGATCTTTGAGTGAGTCGCGTATACCACTGGGTTTTGCTGATCTATTAAAGCTGCAACCATGTTGGTTAAAGTCTCCACCTGAGCGCTGAGCTGCTGTATTGTCTTCTGTTCTCTAGTGTCTGAAGTCTGATCACCATCAACTTGAACACTGTTTGTGTGTGTTGCTCTCTGTCGGGAGACATTACCAAATCTACGTTGATGTTCGTTTTCAGAGTTGATTATCTTCATCACCCTGCTGACGATCTCTTCATCAGAAATTTGGTTGTTTGTGATGAGTGGCCTCAGCTGCTGGCGAATGTCTGTGTGTTTGGACCCGAGGCCCTGGTAAATGGAGTGCAGAAAAACTTGCTGGATGGTCTTGGGGTCATAGTGGATTTCTGTGTTTGCCTGTTTTGACTGGAAGAGGATTTTCTGTTTGAGGCCTATCATGCGATAGATGAACTGCTGAGGAGGTTCATGTTCGTCTTGCTTTGCACACATTAGATCCTGAAACAGTTCAGTGCCTGCCTTTTCACACAGATGAGACCGGAGAAAGCCCTTCAGTTCACAGATTGTAATGTCATCTTTATTGGTGAGCATGTTCTTAAAAGCACCAGGTTTTACACACTTCAGCACTCCTCGGATGACCTCTGTCTCTGTAAAGCCCTCTCTGTCTCCTTCGTCTATTTGCTTGCTGATACTGTTATATGTGATATCAGAGCTTTGGTCCCCAATCTGTCCTCCATGGACCTTGAATTCCCTCCGTTGCAGGTAAGACAGATGCTTTAAGGAGTCCACTTTCTCTTCGTCAACATGTAGTGGGTCGTGACGTGGGAGTTGGTGTTGTAGTTGCTGACCTAGACTGGTGGACTTACTGTGTGCTGTGCAAGCCATATCTTTGTAGTATTGAAGCTTTTTTCCGAGGTCTTCGTGCATTGCTTGTAGCTGGTCAATACTTTGAGTGGTAATGTCTCTGTCGAGGTTAGCATGTTGTTGTGTGGTGTGGTTTGTCGTGGTTGTAAGGGCAGTAAAGTGTGAGGTGGTTGGCGTGTCATCATTGACGTGTGAGAATGTAGTGTGGCCCTCTATCATGGTTGGCACAGTGGTGAGTGTAGTGTGTTTCTGTGTTACACCCTTTGTAATTACAGTTGCAACAGGATTATCAATGATACTCTTAACCAGGTCATTTAACATTAACAAATCAGACATTCCCTCATCTTCGGATTCAAGTAAGGTATCAGACTGCATATAGTAAAGGATATAGTTGACACAACTTTCTTCATCACTGGACTCCAAATCTTGGCTGCTGTCGCTGGCGATGTCCTTCGCCAGCTTGTAGACATCGTCGCATGACAGTCGGTACAAGTTCTTTTTGATGCTCCAAACGAGTTCTTTGCGTACTGTAGACATGACGTCTGTGGACCTGACAATGATAGCGTGGTTCCCCTTGGAAGAATGAAGACCCTTCTCTGGCTCCGATCTCCCCTTGTGGACACCCACCAGCTGTCGTCTCGGCAGTAGTCACGTCACCTCGCCTTGGCCTCGTGGTTCTTCTTATCACTGGATCTGCTCCCCTGGACAGTATTGTTGGAGGCAGATCCCGGACGAGCCCCCACAATTTGTTACGGGTCCCAGGATTGGGTGCCACGGCAACAATAAAGAAATATTTCGCGGAATGCCCGCAAGGCAATACACAGGGTGAACAATAAACCCATAATCGGCGGGAACTGCCGTTTCGCGCCTTCCGGTATTTACCCCTGCCATTGTACTCAACGGCGGTATTTTAAAGTCTTTTAAGTTCGCTAAAAACACAACAAAACATGACCCGAACTTCTTTAACAGTTATACATATAAAGCAAGGCTTTAGAAGGTTGACATTTTATAGTTTGAACCAACTACTGACCTGTAATGTACAGAAAATGGTGAGAAACAATGAAGACACGACTGCTCAGTTCGTCATCCAAGTTGCGTCTGAGGACGCGGGAGGAAGTGCTCCCGTCTGACGACAACCCGGAACGCAACTACTTCAGTGTCAACAGTTCCACCTGGGTGCTGCTTAGATATTAAGTTCCTCTCAACCCTAATTATGAGGAATAAATGAATGTACTGGTCTCATACATTTATAAAAATCGTTTCAAGCCCTTAAATTCAGAGAAAATTACCTTCTGCTAATATAAATCAAATAATCAGTTTTGAGAGTACCACAGAAGCATTTAAGATAAGATAAGATTGATTTTATTGTCATTGTACAGCCACCTATACAACGAAATTGGGAGTGCCAACTGAAGGTGCATTACACATACAAAATAAATAAACAAGCAATTTAAGTTAAAAATTGTAAAAAAAAACAAGACAGAAATAAGAAAAACATTTGGAACAAGACAAGGACAGGTGTTGTCAGAATAAATAAATGTAAAGGCCGTAAGCATATTGCACTGTATAGAAAGTGAGGAATCAGTTTCAATTTCAGTGAGAACTGGCCCTAAACGCCTGAGTGAGTAATAGTTGAGCAGCAGTATTTGGAAATCATACTTTACTAGTTTATAAGACCACAGCTGAGAGATTAGTGTGTATGTTTAGGTGTGTAACGTTAAACCCTGTCCCCCTGCTTTAGGTGTGTAACGTTAAACCCCGTCCCCCTGCTCTAGGTGTGAGCGATGTGTCCCCCTCAGTTGTTGCATAGGTTACTCCTGACCAACCTTTACGAAAGGAAGGAGAATTTTGTAACCCATAATCCTTTATGGTGGCAATATTTAAAAGCAACAGGCCACCGACGAGAAGAAAAGAAAATTGATAATGGATCCCAGTTCCAGAAACATATTTATTTGAATCTAAATCAATTCATTTATTGCTGGTTAGTAAATAAAATTACATGAAAATACACAGTTGAAAGTAGGCAATGGAATAACTCAAAATAATGTACAAACATAATGAAAAACCCTAAAGATAATAAAGAACTCATAAAAGACCAAAAGAAGACCCAATAAAATACCTATTTTTTTCACATGTGAATTGGGATTCAAGTGGCCTAAAAGGTTCCCGTTGGTCAAGTCCAACCTAAGTGAATCTTACTGTTGGCGACAACCTGATTGAAATAAATACGACAAGAATGCATTGATTGAACGAACGCTTGTTTTAGTCCATCTTCGGGCTATGACGTCGGTCTAATTAATTTAAACAGTGCTGTCTTTTCCTATGTTCAAAAGGAAGCAACTCTTCTTGACCCTGTGACGTTTTCCACAAAGGGTTAAGGAAAGGTGGCATAGAGGTTACGAGATTTGATTTTCCGAATTGGGCCCCGGTCCTCTCTCTAGGTGTGTAACGTTGAACCCCGCCCCCCTGCTCTAGGTGTGTAACGTTGAACCCCGTCCCACTGCTCTAGGTGTGTAACGTTGAACCCCGTCCCCCTGCTCTAGGTGTGTAACGTTGAACCCTGTCCCCCTGCTCTAGGTGTGTAACGTTGAACCCCGTCCCCCTGCTCTGGGTGTGTTACGTTGAACCCGGTCCCCTCTAGGTGTTCCAAATTGAACCCGGTCTCCTCCAGATGTGTAACGTTAAACCCGGTCTCCAGGTGTGCATGCTGTGCTCTGTGGGCTACCATCTGTTCTCCTGTCACCGTAACGAGAGGACGTGCCGGCGCTGGCTGGCGCTGGACTACGCTGGGATCTCTGTGGGGATCCTGGGCTGCTACGTCCCGGGGATATACTACGCCTTCTTCTGCAATACTGTGAGTTGTTGATTCACCTTATTTACTGCAGTACTGCTCGTAGTTCAGCATTTTGTGTCTTTCTGTGTGTGTGCGCCATTGACAGGATGATACCATGAACAAAACATCACATTTCTCTGGGCATTCTTTGAAACATTTCGGGTAATGTAAGTAGATATGTTTTTAGATATTTAATTGGGTAAATGTTGCATAGTACACATTTACCTTTATGGTTGTGGTTCTTTAGGCCTGTCGGAGTCCACCATTGTGTCTTTAAGCAAAAGCAGCTCAACAGAACCTAGTTGAGGCCAGTTGACTCTCTGTTAATCCCCTGTGGCGCCCTGTGAGACCCCTCCACTGATCAGCCTCCACTCAGACCACCTTGGCTCTATGTGAATCCCCTGTAAAACCCCTCACTGATCAGCGTCCATGCAGACCACCTTGACTCTCTGCTCGCTCCTGTTCATCTCTAGTTCTGGCGGCAGCTCTACCTGATGATGATCCTCTCCCTGATCCTGGCCGTGTTCTGCGCCCAGGTGCATCCCCGTTACCTTAGCAACGACTGGCGTCGCCTACGCACGGCCATCTTCTGTGCGGTGGCGGGCGGAAGCATCGTGCCCGCCTTCCACTGGGTGTGGCTAAACGGAGGGCTTCGCACTGACGCCGTGGAGGTAGTGTGTGTGTGTGTGTGTGTGTGTGTGTGTGTGTGTGTGTGTGTGTGTGTGTGTGTGTGTGTGTGTGTGTGTGTGTGTGTGTGTGTGTGTGTGTGTGTGTGTGTGTGTGTGTGTTACTGACATGTGTGTGGGTGTGTGTGTGTGTTACTGACATGTGTGTGGGTTACTGACATGTGTGTGGGTGTGTGGGTTACTGACGTGTGTGTGGGTGTGTGGGTTACTGACGTGTGTGTGTTTGTGCAGCTGTTCCTGCCTCGTATCATGGTGATGTACCTGATCGCTGGAGCTGCGTTCCTCTTCTACGTCACCAAGGTCCCTGAGAGATACTTCCCAGGTAGGACCCCGTCCCGTCAGACCCCATCATCATATCATTCGTTATGATAATGAGAAGGATTATACTGTTTGTTCACCAATCCCAAAACCAGATTATAACCTTCAATCTAAACCCAGATCATGTTATCTATAGTTTAAATCTGGATCATATAATCTATGATTTATTAAATATTACCATTGATCTGCACATTCCTCAGGCCAGATGATATAATCCTATAGTGTAAATAAACATTACATTTATGAGCTCTGTAAATTCCCCAGATCAGATTATAATCTTTAGGTTATCCCTGTATGTTCTCTGTTCTCTAAACCAGTTGATAGTCTCTAGTGTAACCCTGTATGATATCTAAACCAGGTGATAGTCTCTAATGTAACCCGGTATGTTCTCTAAAACAAGGGAGTCTCTAGTGTAACCAGTATGTTCTCTAAACTAGGTGATAGTCTCTAGTGTAACCCGGTTTCCGTTTCAATGGGATTTACGAAACGCCAAATAAAAGACGACAGAAACGATAGTTATGTTATTATAACTCTAGTTCTATGATTGTAGGCGTAGCCGTCTAGGCTTCGCCTTATGGGCTTGTCCCGTGCGCGCGCCTGTGCGCGCTGAAAATTCAAACTAAGCGTGGGCAACGCCCACATTTCCCACGGTATTGTCTATATAAGGCGGTGTATACCGTCGCTCATCCTCCACGCTTTTCTTTCAGCATTTGGAGGGTACAGCAGGTGGGAAACTAGACGGCTACGCCTACAATCATAGAACTAGAGTTATAATAACATAACTATCGTTCTATTTCATGTAGGCTACGCCGTCTAGGCTTCGCCTTATGGGCTAAGGTGAAGCTGCGAGCGGAGCCCGATCAATGTACTCCTGCTGGACCCCAGTCAAAACGACCTAAGTCACCAGAGCACATTAAGACTCAAAAAGCCAAGGAAGTGTAAAACACAACAGCTTAATAAAAAACTAATTCCTCCTAGATCAAGCTAGGCAATGATCAAGGGAGAAAAAAGTGAGTCTGTAAAGACTCCGGCTCTAATCCGTGCTTAATGGAACCCATGAAAAGGAAAAGAAAAACCAGAGCAACACGGTTTCCATTAGGTCCGCTACCACCGGGGGCGGAGCTACGGAATCCGGCTCTCCAATAATGGGACTCTCTCGGCCGTTTCTTATTTGAAGAAGACGGCGGGAGTGCCACACTGGTAAACAAAACCACCAGACAATTGGCGAGCCAATAGAAAACCCCCTAGCCTGTTTTTCATTTGAAAAAAGGTGGGAGAGTAAGACTGGTAATCAAGTCCAACTCGCCAGCCGGCGAGAGGAAATCCAACCACGCCGCTTTAAAGAACATGTCTATATTCTTAAGCCGTAAAAGGGGTCCCGGACTCCAGCACAGAGTTGCCGAGTGAGCCCCTGGACATGTCTAACATGTAAAAACGGACAAAGGGGCAGGGGGAAGACCAAGACGCAACAGCCGCGCAGATGTCTTCCACTGAAACGCCCTTGAGTAGAGCCGTTGAAGCAGCCACGCTCTGTGTGGAGTGAGCTTTAACGACCAACGGTGGCGCCAAGCCCTGCCGAGAGTAGGCTAGGCAAACACCCTCACATACCCAGCGAGAAAACCGCTGCTTAGAGAGAGCGGCCCCTGCTAGCGTCGCTATCAGTGTTGTGCCTGAACGCGTTCATTGAACGATAGTTCATGAACTCATTCATATTTTCGGCGAACGTGAACTGAACGTACTGTATTACTGCCTGATGAACGTTACTGTGAACTCGTTCATTCTGGTGTCTGTGAACGGCACGCGCACTCGGTTTAACTTCGTTCAATTGGGGGGTTATTTGTTTATCAAAACGGCGGATGCGCGCGCAGAATGATTTGTTTGACCGGTTGCCATGGTTAATAATAAAAATAATAATACATTTAATTTAGAGGCGCCTTTCAAGACACCCAAGGTCACCTTACAGAGCATACAGCAAAACAGAATAACACTCAAAAGAAAGGGGGGGACCTCACTAACCACCACCAATATGTAGCACCCACTTGGGTGATGCACGGCAACCAATCGGCGCCAGAACGCTCACTACACACCAGCTTGAGGTGGAGAGTTAGGGATGAGGTGGAGAGTGAGGAAACATTCCGTCCCAGAGACATAGAAGACAGTGTGGGGAGACAGGACGGAGAGACTGTCAGGCGATTGTTCACGAAGAACCATGCGGCCCGCATTATATAAGAAAGTTTCAAAGCTAAGACAAGAGGGAACGAGGGGAAAAAAATTTGTCAATACCCCAAACTATGCTCCTATAAGGGGGGCACAGTGTAGGATTTATCAAAAAAAAATAATAATCTCCGGTTATCTCCGTGTGTTTCATTTGCAGTTGCGGCGTTGTCAGCTTACTGTTACATTAAACTGCAATCAGAAAATGCGGTTATATGCTATAGACCCTATAGTGTCTGTGGTGTAAAGGCTGGGACGAATTAAAAAATATAAATACACTTTATGTTGAAAGTTAGACCGTCCCGATTCCCATTGAAACGAATGGCGCGGTGATTATTCTTCAGAACGAGATCTGTTAAATAGTGAAAAATGAATCAAACTGTAATCAGACAACACGGTTATATGCTATGGACCCTAGAGTGTCTGTGGTATAAAAGCTGAGACGAATTTCGAATTCTAAATATGTACAATCCATAACGTTATCTCCCGCTGGCTCATAGCTCAGCGGACTAGAATACCTCCTAGAATCATTGCTTGTTGGCCGAAGTGGGCTCGATGTTCAAAATACCGGAAAAAAATAATAGCTCACACAGCAACATATTGAAAAAATGAACTATGAACTAGTTCATTTTTTGGAACTGTGAACTTAGTTCAAATCTTTGAATTATGAACGTTGAACTGAACTAGTTCATTTTAAAATTTGTGAACTGAACTTTGAACTAGTTCACGTAGAAAGTGAACTATCCCAACACTGGTCGCTATAACATACAAACAACTGTTGTGTGGAGCGGAACGCGGCCGAGCGATTCACGTACATAGCCAAGGCCCGAACCGGGCACAGGAGATGCAACTCCGCCTCCGCCTCACTAGAATGAGGCGGGGGGTGAAAAGCCTTAAGCACAATATCCCTCGACCGAAAATAACTATTAATGTTCTTCGGGAGGAACGCAGGATTAGGTCTGAGCAACGCGAAGGAGCTGTCCTCGTTTAGCAACAAGCAACTCGGGCTGACAGACAGAGCGGTTAGCTCACCGGCCCGCTTGGCAGAAACCAAGGCCAACAAGAGCGCCGTCTTAAATGACAGGGCATCCAAAGGGGCCTGAGAAAGAGGCTCGAAAGGATCCCTGGACAATCCGCAACACGGTGGGGAGATCCCAGCGTGGTGTAAGCACGCGTGAAACAGCTGTCCCGAACCTCTGCCAGATCAGTCTGACAATGTCGGGATGTAACCGCCTCGAGACATGAGGTCCACCCCAAAGTTCTGGGCGCCCGCGATATGCAGGGCTCTCAGACTGAGGAGATACTGATGAGCCCAAAGCCAGAGCTCGACCGCCTTTCGGTGGAGAGCAGGGGAGCGGACTCCCCCCTGTCTGTTGATGTACGCCGCCGCCGCCACGCTGTCTGTCCTGATCAGAACGTGGCGGCCGCGCACCAGGTGAAAGAAGTGCAACAGCACTTTCCTCACAGCGTCGAGCTCCAACACATTTATGTGTGCTGTGGGGGGCGTGCGCCACTCGTCTCCGACCGAGTGAGAGAGGCACGTTCCTCCCCAACCCGTCAACGAGGCGTCCGTGAAGACCACTACGTATGATGCCACCCTGCCCAGGGGAACACCCCTGAGAAGGGCGGAGGGTCCTTTCCAATATTCCAGGTCTGGCGACACCGAACCAGGAACGAGGAGCACCTTGAGCTTGTGTCGCCTGGGGTCCAACCGTTGGCGAGCAAACCACCGCTGGAGTCTGCGCATAAAAAGCAGACCCAGGGGGACCACGGGGTGGGCAGCTGCCATCAGCCCTAACAGGCGCATGGTGGACAGTGCGGTCACGTTTCTGCGAACGTGAAAACGGGAGAGCGCAGGATGAGACAGGATGGCGTCTCGCCGAGGAGGCGAAAGCATCGCAGTCATGGTGGCTGAGTCTAGGCAAAGCCCCAAGTAGACTGTCTGCCGGCTGGGGAGCGGGGAGCTCTTCTCCCAGTTGATGGCAAAACCCAGGAAGGAGAGATGGTTTATCACCAACATGGTGTCCCTTCTCGCGGTCTCTTCTGAGTTGCTCAGAATAAGCAGATCGTCTAGGTAGAAGAGAATCCTCTTTCCCTGACGCCTGAGCGGTTCCAACGCCGTCTCCACACACTTCGAGACGGTGCGCGGAGCCAGTGAATAGCCGAACGGCAGACACTGGTACTCGTACGCCATCCCCATAAAGGCAAAGCGGAGAAACTTCCTGTGCGCCTGCCGAACAGGGACGTGGAAGTAAGCATCCTTGAGATCCAGGGATGTGAACCAATCGCCCTCTCTCACACACCGGAACAACGCTCCGACAGTGAGCATTCTGAACTTCCTCGTGGCAACGAATCTGTTGAACACGCGAAGATCCAGAATAGGTCTCTTTTCCCCTGACTTCTTGGAAACCAGGAAGTAGCGGGAATAAAACCCTAGGTGAGACTCGTAGGGGGGAACGTCAGTGATGGCCCCCGGGTCCCGTAGCGTGGTCTCCACCAACCCCATAAAGGGTAGGGGACGACGCTTGAACTGTATGGGATGGCCCCATCTCAACGTGGTGTCCAACCACGATGGCAGAACGCACCGCTCTTGCCAACACGCATAGCGGTCGGAGAGAGGGCGAGCCGACAGCTGAGGAAGACCGTCCACGAATAACCCGTATTCCTCTGCCCCTACCGCCTCCACACTGCGTGTGAACCAAGGGGGGCTTCCCATGAAAGGGAGGAGGCTCAGCGAGCGTAGGAGACGTACCAGAACTAGCAGCTGTAAAAACAACGATCTGTCTAGACGTCGCGCTCGTGCCCGCTGAACAGGGAGCGAGCCGTCCGGCCGCAGCACCTGTGCGCATGCGCTGTCCGCAGGCTGTAGCCACAACGCGCGGACCCATCTCCTCACCTATAATGTGGGGAACCAGGAGACCGGTACTAGCGGCCGTATCCACGGGCTCGTGCAACGAGTCTCTAATCCGTCCACGAGGCTCCAAGGGACGCCGCTTCTTAGAAGCAGGTGAACCTGAGGCCATGTGAACACGCCGTCCGACCGCCACCCTACAGCCACCGGGCTGAGAGGGGGAAAGTGGCAAAATGGAGGAGCGCACCACAAGCGTAGGACGCAGGTGGCCTGAGGAATATCGCTCTCTAGGTACCATGTACTGCCGTTCGGCCGAACGGTCTTTACTTTTTTCTTTAATAGGGAAAGAAAAAGTAGGAGCAAGCGTCCGGAACTTCCCGGTCCGTGGCGCTGCTGCTCTCCCCGTGCGCGGCGGCTGCAGCTGCTGCTGCACCGGGGCTGGAGTCGGAGGCGGCCCCCTGGAACGCTGGGACCGGCCTAGACCCCGCTTCCTCCCAGCCTGCTGGCGGGAGGAGCCCGTGAGAATCGCCCCGAACCGGGAACGATTCTCACGGACTGACTGCTGGTGCGCGAGCACCTCAGAGGACCAAATAGGCCATCCGGCGCTAGTGGACCCTGGACGAGGCTGGCCCGCTCTCGTTCCGGCACCGCAGTGTGGGAGAGCCATATGACCCTTTGAATCATGGTAGCCCACGCCATATGCTGGCCGGCCGAAACGGCTATCGGCTGGCATAGCTGGAGGATGGCGCTTGAAAAGCGGGAAATCACCAGCCATCTCGCAGCTTCCTCCGGGCCGTAGGCCTCCCTGTCAGCCGACAAGGAGACCATGGCAGAGGAGAGCAGGGCGATGTTGTTGACCGCCACCGCGGATTGAGAGGCACAAACGAACACCCTGTCCGTTAGGCCGACTATCTGCTTCTGGAGGCGGTCGGGGGGCAGCGGCTTTTCGTTAGGGAGCCATCCGGCGCCCGGACAGAGAAGCGCTGCCAGGGGAGGCTCCAGGCGAGGGATCCCCCTCGCCTGAGTTTCGGCCCACCCCTCCACGTTGGTGAAATCCGTGTAGGATCTTACCGGAGCCTTCAGGGTCGAAGGGTCCTCACCTGCAGCAATAAACAAGTGCTGCAAAGGCGGGAACAAGGGGCACTGGGTAACCCGCCGGGAAAAAGATGGGGTACGAAAGCACTCGCCCTGCATATCGTCAGATACGGGGGCGAGAGGCGGGGCCGGCATGGGAATCCCTTTGATGGCCGCCGCCTCACCCATGATCTCCCGGAAGAGATCGGTCATCCGGCGCGGACCCTCGTGTTGTATGACGGTGGCGGTTGTAACCCGAGAGTGGGAAAAACCGGACGCCGAGTCGCCGAAGACGTCGTCCAGGGAGGCGTCGATGATGCCATCGTCGACGTCAGGGCCGGCCCTGAACAGGTCGATGGCGTCAGCCAGTTCCACCGCAGGGGAAAAGAAGAGATGCCTGGAGAGCATCCCCTCTTCAGGCAGCTCCCGGCAGGCGACACAGGAGACGGGGGCTGCCATAGCAGCCGTGGCGTGGTCGGCGCCGAGGCACCGAAAGCACGCCAAGTGCCCGTCACCCGGTGCCAGGGAGGCGGGACAGGAGGCGCATAGGAGTCCTGAAAAGGACCTAGCTCCAGGAGCTCCCTCAGGTGGCCCTGAAAAGGGCCGTTTGTCCTTCTCATCTTCTTAATAGTAGTTCTCAATTTCTCGCTGATAAGCACAAGTGCTGAAAGAAAAGGGAGGATGAGCGACGGTATACACCGCGTTATATAGACACGATACCGTGGGAAATGTGGGCGTTGCCCACGCTGTTAGGTGCATAGTTTGAATTTTCAGCGTGCGCACGGGACAAGCCCATAAGGCGAAGCCTAGATGGCGTAGCCTACATGAAATAGAACTGTATTTCGCTACGATACTTGATTAGGAACATCAACGAACACCACTAACCACTTAGGGTTGAACGAACGTTTAGGGTTGTTTTAAGGACATGTTTTGCATGCCCAAAGCCAGCCATTCTGAAGCAGGCAGGGGCGAATCGAAATGCGCCAAATACCTGAGGCAGGTCCAATAGTAAACTTTTCGGTGTGTCAACCACTATATTTCATCCTAGACAAACCACAAAGGGAGCTCAATGTGCTAAATACCGGAATTGTCCTTTAAACATGCGTTGATCCCGTGAACACACAACTTTCTTCTTTTTAATTTTTTTTGCCGATCCGCGGATAACTTGCGTCCTGAACGTGAGGGTTGATCCGTACAGTTAACCCGTGAACCGTTGCACCAATAGTCTCTAGTGTAACCCTGTATGATATATAAACCAGGTGATAGTCTCTAGTGTAACCCTGTATTAGGGCTGGGCGATTCTTTTGGTTTAAACGATTAATTTGCATTTTTACTTTGCTACGGTTTGTGAAATGGCAGAACCGAAAAATCGCGATTTATTCTTTTTTCTTTTCTTGAAAACAGGTTTGGGGGATAACATTTGAACTGTGGGACGTCATTACACAAAATTTCGCGGGGTTGGTCAGTCTTGCGTGCTGAACGTAGTGACGAAATTTGACATGAAAACCTTCCGTGGTTTTCGAGGAAATCGCTGTGTTTCAATCGTCCCGTGTTTCAATCGACCCGGATCTCCCCTACCATAAAAAAATGTCCACGAACACAGATGAAGAACTCATTCATAAAAAGGGTGCTACTTCAGTTGTATGGAAGTGGTTCGGGTACAAGCAGTCAGACATAGAACAAACTGTTCCATGTAAGGTTTGTAGAAAGTCGATCGCATTTTACAAGATTTTCAAGGAAGTACTACAAGATCATTCTTTTTCAGTTTGATATAAAAAAATCTTTGCACAATAATGACAGCCAAGTGGTGCTGATTTTTTTTTTTTATCCTCGAACAACTGATTCGTTCACATAGGCCTAGATTACTTAGTAATCTCATTTATTAGGGGTCCAAGCCAACAGGTTGGAACCCTATTGTTTTTGTAGTGTTTATTATACTTACCTCCCTCAAAGTGGTACCACAGCCCAAACCGTAAATGGTGCAGACACGCCAATTGCATGACTAGATCCAGATCTGAGGTTGGAACCCTATTGTTTTTGTGGTGTTTATTATACTTACCTCCCTCAAAGTGGTACCACAGCCCAAACCGTAAATGGTGCAGACACGCCAATTGCATGACTAGATCCAGATCTGAGGTTGGAACCCTATTGTTTTTGTAGTGTTTATTATACTTACCTCCCTCAAAGTGGTACCACAGCCCAAACCGTAAATGGTGCAGACACGCCAATTGCATGACTAGATCCAGATCTGAGCGGACTACGCAGACCACAAAATCCAGACACGCCGGTCACTAGGTGGCGCTATACCAAGGAAAGACACGTTTGGGGCTATAACTCCTAACCAAACCTCCGACAGTCAAAAACGTTATACCCACAGATTCACTGGAGTCTGCTGCATCTTTTGGCATAGGCCACGGCCATTTGCGTCTGTAATTTCTTTTCAATCGCGAAAACCGCTAAACTGCCTTTTCCCTACTCCTCCCACATTTCTTTACCAATTGACACCAAACTTTGCACAAGACATCTTCAGACGCACACGAAAAGAAATCGTTAAAAACTATTTTGACTCGACCGTCGATGACGAAACGGTAGCGTTTTGAATATTTGTTTATTAGCTACGTTAAACAGGAGACGTACCAGAACTAGCAGCTGTAAAAACAACGAGCTGTCTAGACGTTGTGCCCGCTGAACAGGGAGCGAGCCGTCCGGCCGCAGCACCTGTGCGCATGCGCTGTCCGGAGGCTGTAGCCACAGCGCGCGGCCCCATCTCCTCACCTATAATGTGGGGAACCAGGAGACCGGTACAAGCGGCCGTATCCACGGGCTCGTGCAACGAGTCTCTGATCCGTCCACGAGGCTCCAAGGGACGCCGCTTCTTAGAAGCAGGTGAACCTGAGGCCATGTGAACACGCCGTCCGACCGCCACCCTACAGCCACCGGGCTGAGAGGGGGAAAGTGGCAACATGGAGGAGCGCACCACAAGCGTAGGACGCAGGTGGCCTGAGGAATATCGCTCTCTAGGTACCATGTACTGCCGTTCGGCCGAACGGTCTTTACTTTTTTCTTTAATAGGGAAAGAAAAAGTAGGAGCAAGCGTCCGGAACTTCAAAATTAGACATCGGATCGAGTTTAAATTTTACACACATGTTGGTGCTAACCTTAATGTTGTTCGATAAAAAAATCGGTAAAATTCGCCATTAGGGGCCGCAATAAACGAGGAAATTGTATATCTTCTACAAAATTTCGCCATTAGGGGCCGCCATAAACGAGGGAATTGTTCATCTCCTAACTGGCCAAAGGAATCTTCTGAAAACGCGTTTGGGGATATAACTTCCGCACCGAACCTCTCACAGTCAAAACCTTTATCCACAGGTTCACGGTAGCGTTTTGAACACATGCTTCGCGTTCTGCCGGCGAAATGCACATTTCTTGGACCCCTGCATAACTGCTTGCAGTTCTAGTTTTTATTGTTAATAAAGAAAATATGTATTTAAATTTTGCCTTGGTCTTTTTAATTTGTTTAGAGAAAAACAGAAAAAAAATCGAGGTTTAAATCGTAAATTGTCCATTAGTTAGAAAAAAATTTTGATTTTATTTTTTGGCCAAATCGCCCAGCCCTACCCTGTATGTCCTCTAAACCAGGTGATAGTTTCTAGTGTATCCCTGCATGATATCTAAGCAGGTGATAGTCTCTAATGTAACCCGGTATGTTCTCTAAACCAAGTGAGTCTCTAGTGTAACCAGTATGTTCTCTAAACTAGGTGATAGTCTCGAGTGTAACCCGGTATGGTCTCTAGTGTGACCAGGTGATGGTCTCTAGTGTGACCAGGTGATGATGGTCACTAGTGTAACCCGGTATGGTCTCTAGTGTGACCAGGTGATGGTCTCTAGTGTGACCAGGTGATGGTCTCTAGTGTGACCAGGTGATGGTCTCTAGTGTGACCAGGTGATGGTCACTAGTGTAACCCGGTATGGTCTCTAGTGTAACCCGGTACTCTGTGTGTCCCTAGGCCAGATGAACTACGTGGGGGCCAGCCATCAGGTGTGGCATGTCCTGGTGGTCCTCATGTTCTACTGGTGGCACCAGACGGCCGTCTACATCATGCGTTTCAGACACAGCCAGCCGTGCCCGGGCCGTGGACACTCCACCCACTAGTCCGCCGCCAAGGGACTTTAACACAGGAGGCGGCTGGCAGCGGTGAGCTAGCATACAGGAAGTGGCCCAACAACATCCAAAACTTTATAGCGGGGGGCAGCAGATTGGCTGCTAATGGTTTGCAGCGGTAACAACTCCCACCGCAGGTTCCTGTGTTGAGTTTTGGTGAAGGTGAGGGCTACTAAGGGTTAACGGCTAACTGCCTTTTAAGTGTTTCGGAGAACAGTGGGGGCCGTCCACCCAGTGGTGGGTTTCTGAACTGCTGGTAGCGCTTGGTAGACATTGGCTCTTAAGGGCTCCTCAGTTTACCACGGGGCGTGTGAGGCCTTTGGTATGTCGCTACCTTATAGTGACATCCCAAGAGCGTGTGTCATAGTGGGTGCAGTCCACAGGATTGGCTGGTCTGGCATCTTTCCATGGGAACCGCCAACTTGTTATGTCACGATAGCGTGGGTTTGTAAAGGTCCCGTGGCGTGGTAAAATAAGGGCCCTTTAGACATTAACATGATTCTTTATTCTGGGACCCTTGAGCCCATACTATAACTATAAGAGGTTCTACTAGCATGGTTGTGAGGAGTGTAGTACATGTATATAGGGTATATATCCACATCATAACCTCTATTACCTGACCAACAACTCAAGGACAGTTATCTAATCCCGAGAGAGGGGTCTGCTTGAATATTTATGGTTATGAAGGCCCCTGTTAACCAAAACAACTCACCACCCTTTTTCTAGTTTTTAGAGAAGCAGCCACAGTTGTATTCTATTGATCATTCGATCAGAGCAATCAAACAATGAAATGATTATCTAGGCATGAATTATTGAAGTCCCTGTGTGTGATTTTGAGTATACTGAATGCTTACACTGTGTGAACAATGTTTTGTTTTGGATTTGTTTTGGGTCAAAACGACGTCACAAAACTAGAATGTTTTTAAGACTCTCAGTGAACTGCCCATTCCAGATGTTAAATACGCCTTATTTTTTCTTTTACACATATCTGTTTTAATTTTTCACCATGTTTGGTGTTGATTAGCCGTTTCAAAATCCCCTTTAATGATATCACATACGAGCGTCCCCCCCCAGTTGGTACGGTCCACTGTGTAGGTACAGTCCACTGTGATGGTATGGTCAACTGTGTTGGTACAGTCCACTGTATCGGCTCTCCACTGTACAGCTTGGGGTGGGCTCCCATTTGTGATGTCACCATGTGTGCGATTTCTAATTGGCGCTTATTGGCTCATCAACATGAAGCCTGGTGGTGAAACAGGATCCCTTTACCCGGTCACAGGTCAGCGATCACGAGCCAAGGAGGAACAAAGTGTTGAACAAGCTAAACTTTTACTCTGAGTTAGACTGGGATCGAGATCCCGGTGTTTTATTGCCGTTACTTGAAATGTTGTGTTTTATTTCTGTCTGTGTCGTACAGGCATCCTGCTGGAGTAATGTTACGGGGGTGGGGAGGGTGTGTTGTGTTCTCTGTTCAGGGGGGGGATTTTATGGTTGGGTTCATGTGACTCCAGATCTTTTCTGTTTTAATGGTGCAATGTTATTTCTACATGCATTACTATTATTGTAAAATGTGCATTTGTTTATTCCTGTATCAGGTTTGCCTTGTCCACATTATGTTTCAGCCGTTTAGAGTGAATTAATGAGTGGCTTTTTGAATCTGTCTTGCACATGCTGGTGTTGAATAATGAAATGTGGGCTTAATGGTTTCAGCCATTTTCCCAAAGAGCCATTGAGAACAAGTGAATGCTTTCCTTACTGTGAGACGCTGAGGTCCGGAGGCCTGTGACCATGCCCGTTTGTATTATTTAAATGAGCGATGTGAATGGGCCCAGCAGGTTATCGGAGAATGTGGTTATCTTCTGGTGCCAAGAAGCAACGGTTTATTAAGTGTTACCTTTTAATGATTGTTTATTTTAAACATTGCCTTGAGATGCTGTGTGTGTGTGTGTGTGTGTGTGTGTGTGTGTGTGTGTGTGTGTGTGTGTGTGTGTGTGTGTGTGTGTGTGTGTGTGTGTGTGTGTGTGTGTGTGTGTGTGTGTGTGTGTGTGTGTGTGTGTGTCCTTGCTTTGAGCACACACAACCAGTGTTTGATTTTCCACATGATTATCACGTGTTATATTTGTTTTGTTTAGTTGCGCTGTAAACTATATTTTAATATTTGGATTGATTGAATAAAAAAATGAAAATCTGTAAAGCAACTTTTGTTTGTAAAGTTGCAGGGTATTTCCAGAGTGTACTTGGCCCAGCTGTGATGCGTTACCAGATTGGGTGCTTTCCACCGTTTAGACCCTTGTGGTCCTGGGTCTCTTGCAGGGCATAGCCAGAGTGATGGGCCTTCAGGCCCAAAGACCATCCAGTTCTGATACTGTAATGTGGAAGAGATGTACCGTTTCTCTATCCACTAGGGCCATTCACTTCATTAGTGAAACTATACAATCACTCATTCACATACATAGTCGTTTACACATGTGTTCAATGTGTCCCACAAATTCAATATTTCACAACCATTCTTGCATTCACTCATTATTTCCCAAATGGAGGACAGTCATTACCTTTAAAAGGATATTCCATAATATCTGTAAAGTGGTATTTGACTGTCTTAACTAGATTAAACTGGTTTAATTCCAAGTTCCTCATTGTGTGTCCAGGAGGGGGTTTTGCTGGGATAGCGTTAGCTCTGTTAGCCCCTTCCATTGACCTGCAGAGTTCCAGTGGCCTAACAGCGGTTCATGTCAGGGGAATACCCTTTAAATTACTTCAAAAGACTTCCAATGTTTTTTTAATAGCTTCTTATTCAAAACTAGTGCCGGTAGCAACACGACAAGACTGTAGTTTGTCAGTGAACACAGATAATACAGCGCTGTTTTCGCTGCTGTGATTTATTGGATTACCTGTGATGTTGGCATGCTTAATGCTTCACATGTTTGTAGGTTGATTTTTACAAAAGGAGGGGAAAAGACAGCGATAATTGTTTAATACAAACAACCAATTTATTTGGTTTTGATTTTTTTTACAAATTGTGTTTGCTACAATAGATATCACAGTATTGGGACAATTTTGAACAATTATATTCTCAACTACGAATCAAATAAAAGCAATTGGACAAACTTGTCAACACATTTAGAGGATAAAAGTACATATCTCGTACTTGGTGACGGTCAACTTAGTTGCAATCTTGGTTACCATCTTGGTGCTAAAGCTGAGTTGTGCTCCTGAAGGCTGAATCCCCCCCACCCAGATAGCAATAACGGCCAAGCTTGGGTTTTCATCAACCAAGCTCATTAGCTCTCTATTGATTTCATTCAAGATTTTCTCATGAACCATTTCAAATACAATATATTGGGGAGAAAAGCTATTTGGGGGAATTGCAACAATTTATAAAAAAATCTAATTAAATATCATTGAATATGAAATTGTCTGAGTACAACATGGCTCTTGGCCATCTATTCTTCAAGTATCAGTGTTAAGGCTACATGGGTCTGATTTTACATAAGACCACAAAAAAGCACAAACTGACATGAACAGGAGTGCACCCTATAGCATTACAAATGTTCCTACTAAATATTTTAACTTCATCAATCCGCTTATCCGGGGTCGGGTAGCGGGGGCAGCAGCTCAAGCAGTAAGTAAGACCAAGTTAAAATAAATACATGAATAAAGAAAACAACCGAAAGTGAGGAAATTTAAAGCTGCACGCTAACGGAATGTTGAGTAATCCATTGGTACCATACATTGAACCAACCAAATTTATTAATTGAATAATAAATTCTTCCCTTAATAAGGCAGAAGAGGGTTAAAAGGGTAATATGTCCATGAAAACACAAGAAAATTCGTTAATGGATTATTGAAGTTCGGATGCTTCAGACCAAACAAGGATAAAAGTGATTAAACACGTTTCTCATTAATCACAAAATGAATCTTCATTGCCGTTTTGGCACTGCTTTAGATGGCTTCCCTTTATAGTCTTTGTATCAGAAAAAGGATCATGTTGGGGTTTCAGGAAACTCCTGGAGTTCTTAAACTAATTCTTGTGAGGAATGTAAGACTTTCTAACGCTGACAAAGCTTGTCGTTTCAGAGTAAACAAGCATCCGTTTTTCCTTTCCATTGATCCCGGAGCCTGTGAGGTGCTTCAGGGTCCCCAGAGGCAACGGCCAAGCACATTTGTTACGTGTGGCCGTACGGCTGCGTGATATGTAAATGTCTGGTGACGTGTGAGCGGATCAAAGAATCTCACTTCCTGTTATGATACACCTATGTATCCTTGCTTCCCAAGCCGAATGAGCAGCCGATTAACTTACTTGTCGAGCGTTTGACAAATGGAAAAGCGTACAATGGAGGTAGAGGAAAAACAATGGTAGATTCAATGCAAGATGAATCGCGGTCATCTGCAGCCCTTGCTTTTCTTCTTCTTCTCCTCTTCTGAACGCTCCTTCCATGTCATCTATACCTGTGAGTCGCCGGCTGTGTGGCCCTCAGCTGCCGCCCTGCTCCTGGCGGAGAGCACTGCAGCGTGGACGGTGTAGAAAAGCCGGAGGCCCATGTCTCGGTCCTTCTCCCCGAAGAAGGCCCCCCGGTGCAGGGCGTCGATGACGGGGGTGTTGCAGCCGGCCAACAGCACGGCCACCCCCAGCTCACCGTAGTCCTTCACCAACCCCGCAAAGGCACCCATCCCGGCCGAGTCGATGAAGGGGATGGCAGAACAGTCCAGAACGATGGTGTGGAACTCCAGTTCCCTCCGGACCAGTCCCACGCAGAGCTTGCCGTTCTTGTGGTTCTCTGAGTCCTCCCCTGCCTGCTTGGCAGCCAGGCGTTTGGTGGCCTTCTTGTCTCTCTTCCTCCTGCTGGTCATCTCCAGGAAGGGGTCCACCCCCACGGTCTCGTACAGCGTCCGGAGGAAGCTGTCCTTGTTGGCGTAGTAGAGCGGCGCCTGGAAGCGGAAGACCCGGACTCCAGCTGGTGCGGCCAGGTTCTCATACTCGTCCAGGTCCTCATAAAGCTCTGAGTCCTCGGAGCGACCCAGCAGAGAGACCTCAAGGGACAGGAGAGACAGAGCGCTTTGTGAACCATCAACCACGTACTGAATACATACAGTACACACCACGGATGGGAAGCTTGTTTAACTCGGGACCCAAAAGACAACTCCAATGTGCCTCTTGGACCGCTGAACAGTACAGAACAATCAGAAAACTGGAAACACACTTTGGGTGTTCATGTTGCATTCGCTACAGGGCTTCTGTGTATTGCCAGGACAAGACCCACCTCTTAGTGGATGGCCACGCATTTTGAGTACCGACCCTCATTTAACAAATGGTATACAGTATATACACATACAAATTGCATCATTCTTACATTTCCTGAAGTTAGGAAGGGAGGGAGAGAAAGAAAGGGAGGGGGGAAGTAAGGGGGGAGGGATGGATGAAAGGATGCATAGGTGACGGAGACAAAGAAAGAAACCCCCCCAAACCTACCTTGGGGTTCTGCGTGACGAAGATGACACAGACCATGGAGAAGACCACCCCCACCACCAGGCCGATCTCCACACTGATGAGCACCGTGGCTGCCATGGCAACCAGCCAGACCACGGCGTCGGCCCTGCTCACGCGCCACTTGGCGGGAACGTCGCGAAACTTCCGCAGTGCCCCCCGTAGGCTGACAATGATGATGCAGGCAAGGACACACTTCTGGAGGGAGTAGAAGTACGGAGCGAAGAAGAGGAGCACCAGGAGGACCACCAGGGCACTGATCAGACTGGAGACCTGAGGACCAGCAGTATTAAAGGTTATACCATGGCACTGACCACACCTGAGGACCAGCAGTATTAAGGGTTATACAAGGGCACTGACCACACCTGAGGACCCACAGTATTGGAGGTTATACCAGGGCACTGACCACACCTGAGGACCCACAGTTTATGGGAGGTTATACCAAGTCACCGACCAGACTGGGCACCTTAGGACCAGCAGTCTTAGAGTTTATACCAGGGCACTGACCAGACCTGAGGACCCACAGTATTAGAGGTTATACCATGGCTGGACACCTGAGGACCAGCGGTAATAGAGGTTATAACAGGGCACTGACCAGACAGGAGACCTGAGGACCAACAGCAGCTGTAAATTCTAACATAATAAGATCATATTTATCTCTGGAAATCGGGGCATCACACCAAAAGGTAGCTGTAGGAGTCATTTCTCATTTTACCACATATTCATTAGCAAGTGGGCCAAGCAGGATGAAATCATATGATATCGCAACTCATCCAGCGGAAAGATCATAGCTGACTCGGTTCTCTGCTGTCGCCTTCAAGGGAGAGTTTGAGAACAAATAATGACCAACTTGCCAGTTGACATTGGTCCAACTTTGGACCGATAGAAGTGAAGAGAGGTCACGGTCTTGTTAAGAGATATGGAGTTATCTTTCCATGTATCAATACCAGGGCAATGGAGGTAGCCTACTGCTTGGACAATGTTTCAACCCCTTTAGATGTTTCTTGTTTTGCGGAGGTCAAGTTATACATCTGAGATCAGACAATGGTTCATTGGAGCTGAAAGGGTAATTAGAGAAGCCCTTTAAAACGTTGACCACTACAAGATACAGTGCTTTAGTGCAGAGTGGAATGGAGTGGAGCTTTAATCCCCCTGCTGGACCATATAGGACAGTGAACCCCAATTAGCGGCCCGCGAGAGCCAAATGTCCGGCCCGCGCGGACCCAGTGCATAGAGTGGCGAAGTCGCGCCCCTTCCGGTAGGGCTCATGGGACCTATGAGATCGAAAAATATGAATGGTGTCAATGGAGAGAAAATAATTATTTTCTGGTCCCGGTCTTTATATGCCCTGGATTACACATATGTTGTTTGTGGATTTAAAGGATAATTTTTCATGCAAAGAGTTCGACCGTTTATTGTGCAATTGTTCAGATAAAGGCTGTAGAGAAAACACAACGAGAAAGACTACACGGCTCGTATGTGACGTCACGCTCCCTGCGACTGGCGTGGAGAAGACCGACAATCTTCCCATCGGCATAACTGAAACTCTGCACGTGCCCCGATTTATAATGGTTTTCACCTCTTTCGATGCTTTTATCCTCCCCTTGGAAAAAGCGGTGAAGTGGGGCAGAGAGATCGCCATCTCTGTGCCGAGTTCCAAGGGCGGGTGTGGTGACGCATATCATATGCGTCGAGAGCAGCGAAGAGCTGTAGTTCACAAAGCGGCCTCACATAAAACCTAAAATTATCAAACTTCTTCACGAACATTTTTAGTTTTCTTTGCATGAAAAATTATCATTTAAATCCACAAACAACATATGTGTAATCCAGGGCATATAAAGACATGGGACCAGAAAATAATTATTTTCTCTCCATTGACACCCATTCATATTTTTCGATCTCATAGGTCCCATGAGCCCTACCGGAAGGGGCGTGACTTCGCCACTCTATTCACATGTTATCTCCAAAAAAAAAAAAAAAAAGATTTGCGCGGCCTGCTATATTTTCCCCTCAGCCCACACCATCCACTTGACCGTTGACGTTACTGCGTGCATACGTAATGACGTGCATCGTGCGTTTTCAACTTCACTAGCGTCACACGCCAGAGAGTAGCCGCCGCATGCTGTCACTTTCCCGCTATCCATCTGTCATCCCAGGGTATTACAACTTTGTCAAAAATCAACGGATTGAAAATTGATGAAAGAAACATGTCATTTGCCAAGAAAAGGAAGGTCAACCAGGAGAACCGCCAGTTTAAAACTGAATGGACCGATAAGTATTGCTTTTCTTTACCGGACCATGCCAACGCAAAGCCGACATGCTTAATATGCAAGCAGACCGTGGCTGTCATTAAATCTGACAACCTGACACTTTAACTGTTTGCATGCTGCCAGCTTTAATGGAAGTTTCCCAGAAACATCTGAGCAACGCAAACAAAAGATTGCAAGCATGTTGACATCATACAAGCGGTCAGTTTTAACCATATGTGGCAATATGTGGTTTGTTGTCATGGTGACTGTCAGCTGTGCGGCAGTCCCAGCCAATCACGGTGGGAGACTATCTATAAAGGCGGGCGTAGAGCACCTGTCGGCCTCTTGCTTGCCGTAGGCTGGGTCACGTTGCGCCTGGGCGTCCATTTCCGCTTCCGTGCGGTGACGGGTGAGCTGCCGGTCACGGCTGCATCTCTCGCATGTTGCCCATCCAGTACTAATTTTAGTTATTGTTTTGTAAAGGCTCTTGCTTGCCGGAGGCTGGGTCACGTAGCTCCTGTGCGTCTATTTCCGCTTCTGTGCAGTGATAGGTGAGCTGCCGGTCACGGCTGCATCTCTCTTATACGTTGCCTTTCCAGTGCTAATTTTAGTTATTGTGTTGTAAAGGGCTCACTTGGATGTTGCTGCTGGCTGCGCGCTGCTCATCGATACATAGCCGATGCCGCCTACTGAACTGTCGCTTTTGGATAGCGTCCCGTTCCCTGCTCCACGCCACGTTGGCCGGGACTGCCCGATTGGGTGGCCGACAGTAGCGGCGCAGCGGCGGCCAATCCACCTATAAAAACCACTGCTGCTTTGCCTCCACGTTATTACCGCCTTGCCAGGGCCAGCTCGGACCCGATCGCTTTGCCATTCATTCGGCTAGCGATAGTTTGTTCCTTTTCCTGTTGTGTCGCTATCTCTTTTGTTTAGTTGGTACAACTACATTCTAAAGTGTGTATGTTATGTTATGTAAGAGTTTTTGCTGACTTCTCCTTGTGTTTACTTATTATAGATTTTGTTTATTTAATTAATTTCTCTTATTATTATTTTGTTTCCATTATGTTTTCTAACTGGTTGCTCTGCGATCCCCCTCAATTCAGGTGCTGAGCCTACGGTGGTGGACTGGTGTCCTGGTCACGGTGTCCCTTTTGTATTGTGTTTGCATTTGGTTTATTTTTCATTTGTTTTACGTGTGGTGTTCCTGGGACCCCCTTTCCTTTGGATGCAGGTGTTCACAGTAGGTCTCAGCACTGATTGGATCTCAGCACCCAATTTCCCTCCTTAGTGAGTAATTCTCTAGTTTTAAGAAAAGACATTTTGTATAAATAAACGTATTTTTGTATGATCGAACTGCCGTCTCTGCCTCATTGCATAACGGACCTCAGTGCCTTTCCTTCATTTGTGCTAGCCCACTTAAAATAAATCTCTGGGTGAAATTCCCAGGGTGGCGTTGTCTGGCAATAATTAATGCTACCGATACTGCCTTAAGAAAAGGGGCATCACTCCATAGCTCGTGCTGCCACACATATGCAAAACGGCATCGGCACAAGAGAGCACAACAGCTGCTTCATTGCATGTTTCCTGACGGCGAGTGGACTGCAGAGGCCAAAAGGCTTGTGCCATCCACAGATTAGGCAGCTTAGTTAATACTCAGGGTATTAAGTTTGTGACAATGTAAGTGGCTGTTACTTTGTTTCCTTTATTTATATGGGTAGATCAAGCAGAGCTGTGGTTGTGGCAAAGAGGGAAGTCATGCACGGGGTGTATGCTCAGATACTCAGGCAAAATAAACAAACTACACGACTGCGCCTGGGTATCTGAGTGTATGTTTTGTGTATGACTTTTTTCTGTGTTGTGATTGCAGCTCTGTTTGATTTATTTACATATGCTTGCTATATAACTGTATATGTTGTTTAGCCTGTAGTTATTTATTTATTATGCTTCATAGAAGCATCCCTCCTGCATTATCGCTAAAACAGTAATTATAATTAAAGCTAAATTTGCACATAAAAATGGCGAATTAGAAAAATGAAACGACATTTCGGCCCTTGGCATGGCATGTTTGACCAAATTTGGCGCTCTGGAAAAACGAATTGGGGAACCCTGATGTAGGAGCATGGGAGCAGATCATTCACCTCATTAGGCGAGTGCTGTGAACCATTCTCATTTGTCTCTGGATGTCGAGTGAATCCATGCATTCTCCGTTAGGCCACTCTTAATGGCCGTCCAATCACAACATTTTCAAATTATACATAAGACTCAGTATCACTCACTTCCAACTACGGAGCATAGTGGAACATTTTACAAACTGTTTGCCGTAGACAGACAAAAACATAGGAGTTAACTTCTGTTTTCAATCCTGGTTATCACAAAAGGACGGATCCGTGAGTCCAATCCACTTCCTTTTGGACTCTTTCGAAGAGCGAGTTTTACATCAAAAGAAGATGAGACAGGTCCAGTATTTGTCCGACCTTCTGGAAGCGTTGGGTGAGATGGTGTCTTCCTCTGCTTTAGGAGAGTCCAAATGGACAGCGCCACAAAGGCACTTCTTGGTAGGTGACAGAGTGGTCTTCATGGACCCCAGTTCTCCATGGAGCCCCTGGCTTGTGGTAAAAGGTAACCAAGACCGATCCTGACAAGAGAGTTCGCTCTGTGCAACTGTCAACCAAGACGGGTTACCTCGGTGTGCCTTAACTCTGTATGATATTGGACGCAGAAGAACTGGTTGAAATGTTCCAGAAACCCCCAAACACAGGAAGATTGAAGATTCACACATGTACACACACCTTTTGGGTCCTTATCTTAAATAGGGTAATTGTAGCTGCACACCAACACAATTATGGGCCCGGTGTAGCAGACATTTAGCACGTTTATTTATAGTTGTAATAAACGGTGTGTAATGTATTTAGAGAATACAACGTGCTGACCACTAGAGGGGGCTATGTATCTGGTTTATAAGGGAACTCTGGTCAGGGGTTCCCTGACCAGAGTTGGACCATATTTGGTGGTAACACATGGTTCTTGCCGTAAGCGTAATCATGGCACAGCATTAACAATAAAATATTAACCAAGTACGGTAACTGCCAAACAGCAATTAATCTGGCTGACTTCACGTGCACGTTGATCTCATCACGGTAAACCCGATAAACAGGATTATTCTTCAACTATGATGTTGTGACGATGTTGGAAAATTAGAATTAGAATAATATTAGTAAGAATAAAATAATAAATATTAAAATAAAAGTCCATTTAAGGATTGCCTTCCTCCACTACATGTATGAACCAGAGACTTCTTTACTTAAATACGAATTACTATAAAATATTAGATTTTCATATAAACAACAATGTCACAACAACAATTAAATCATGAATCTATATTCAGTGCGTGGGGTTATACCTGAGTCTGGCAGCCTGTGGAGTCCTTCACCATGGTCTTGGCCAGGGCAGCGCTGGTGGTGAAGCAGTGGAAGAAGGAGGGGATGATGTTACAGCAGCCGATGGCTAACATCTCCTGGTTGGGACGCACCGTGTAGCCGTTCTTCTTCGCAAACATCTCAGACAGCGACACGGTGAAGGCAAAACTGAAAAAACAACAGACAGGCTTTACTTTCCAACTGAAACCGTGAAATGATCACGCATCCACCAAGATGTTGAACGATGGATAGTTGAGCTTCCTGTTCACCCACTTGGTGGACTGTGCCAACTGGTAATCTGGAGTATAATCTAGGTGGATGCTCCCACTTGTGAGTTCACGAGTGGCTACATTTTACAATAGCTTAAAACAACTTAAATCAACCTGGTGGTAAAATTAGTGACTCTTTCTCTCAGAGCATGCACTATACCTGATGACAGCCATGGGGACAGCATCCAGAGCGACGCGGTGCATCAGGTCCAGAGCGGGCACCGTGGGGGGGATGAACCCTGTGGGGATGTGACCGGACACACTGGAGCCGTAGAGGGCGTTCAGGTTCCCAAAGTGGCTGGCCAGGGTGGCCCCAGCCACCACCACCAGCTCGGTGGGCAGGGGGATCTTCAGGCGACTCTTGTAGCGATCCTGGATCTCCTTTCCTGCCACTAGGAGGATACATTCAAGATATTGTTTCAGATTTTTAAAATAATGGACTTTTATATGGGAATGAGGGTTAAAAGGAGCAGCAGCTAATTAATAACTTTCTTTTGTTTTTAAGGTTAAAAAATATACTGGCAGACTAAAACTATTGGATATCTATAAACTAGCGTAAGTGTTTATGAAATGTATGCCGATACATTTAATGAATCGTGCATGTATATAATTTATATAGTGCATTATATATAAATATATAATGCAATATAACGAGTACATTACGACTAGTAGACCCGCCTACCTAAGACAAAGATGCAGATGGCACTGGTGACTAAGTCACAGAGGTTTGTGTTCTGGATGTTGGCGAAGATGTTGATCCACGTGACCACCACAGTGCCGTAGCCCTGGTGGCGAGGGATCTTCAGGCCCAGGAGGTACTTGGCCTGCACTGTCAGGATGGTGAGGGAGGCACCTGTTGCGAAGCCGTCCAGCATAGGAGCCGACAGGTAGACGGAGACGAAGCCCAGCCGGAACACTGCCATCAAGACCTGGAGAGGAGAGGGAAGGTAGGAGTAGTTAGAATGGAACTCCACCATTAGGACCTAGAGCGGAAACAGAAAGGAGAAGGAAGGTTAGAGGAGCTAGAATTTTAGGCTGCTATCAAGATTCAGAGAAGAAAGGACTGTTAGGCTGGAACACCACCATGGATATCTGTAGAGGAGAGGAAGAACCCGTGTCGTGTCCACCCATATGGTTTTCTAACAACAAACATCTAATTAATAATGCCAGAAACGATCAATAAATAGATACCTTCATATGCTATAGCTGCATAGCCAGCATTAACATCTAATTACTTACCAGTCCAGAAGAAAAGTTGTGAGATCAGCATCAACTTAATTTCTTAACACTCCAACAGCTGTCTCCCGGAGTGGAAAGCAACAATGTAATGTTGCATTGTAAAGTTGATAATTGACGGTTATTAATTTTAAACTGATATTCATACATGCTGCACCTTTTAAAGGCCTGTTCCACTCCAGGTGTCAATGCAGATGTGTGATGATAGTTGGAACCAAGTTAAGAACCGGTAGGCTGATATCACATCCATCCGGATGGACACTCTCACTTATCATGCAGCTCGATGATAGATTACACAATGGCTTCTATTTGCTGGTGAACATTCCCAACCCAGTCGCCAAGAAAAAACGTCAGTGGTGTACGTTTCCATGAACACTGGATACGTAGCATTTCAACGTAAAAAATAGCGTGTTATACCTACAATATCCACGTGTGCCGCTGTGGAGGCGGGTTTCGGGGTTTGGGTTTCACGGCTTTCGCGGCAAATTGTGGACACGATTGTTTAGGGGGGGGGTTGGGAGACTGTTGATGACCGGGGAGGGGGGGGGGGGGAGAGACACGTTTGTTGAGGGGGGACGACGACACACGATTGTAGGGGGGGGGGGGGGACACGTTAGTTGAAGGGGGGGGGGGGGGGGGACACGTTTGTTGAGGGGGGGGGGAGACACGTTTGTAGGGGGGGGCGCGCTCGACAACGAGAGTTGGTTTTTATTGAACGCTCGACAACGAGAGTTGGTTTTTATTGAACGAGACTTCAACACGGAACAGCTGCGCGAAACGATGGTCACGTCACTCTCGGTGACGGTGTCGACAATAATGAACACACGAACAATGTTAATAGAACAACACACAACCACATAACATCCCGAACCCATTAACCCCACTTAATCCTAACAACAAAACAAGTTAACAAAAGCCCCATTTGTCAACTGAGAACCCCAATTCCCAGAATCCCCCGCGGCTCCGGAACACGGCGTAGCTTATATTAATCTTTATTATCTGAATGGGAAATGCAATATTTTAGGACAGATACACCATTAAACGCGTTTCTAATGACATTTCTAGCGAGAAATGTACATTTTCCTTACATAATCTTCAGTCAGTGAATGTGTATGATCTTTATTAATCTTTATTATCTGAATGGGAAATGCAATATTTTAGGACCGATTCACCGTTAAACGTGTTTCCAATAACATTTCTAGCGAGAAATATACTTTTTAATTGCATAATCTTCAGTCAGTGATTGTGTCTGATCTTTAGTTTTATAGTTATTAGGAGTTGATCGGCTCGCTCGCATGTTTCAACGACGTCAGGTTGCTTTCGCTAAACTAGCAGCTCACGTGCTTCCTGCGTTTGTGTTATTAAACTGTTACTTTATGTAACTTTTAATGATATCATCTTGTTAGAAACACGTATATCTGAGATTCAACCCAGTCGCCAAAATCATACCTACGTTGACAGTGTACGTTTCGTGAACACTGGATTACGTCGCATTTCAACATAAAATAGCGTGTTATACACACACACACACGCACGCACATGCACAGACACACACACACAAGCACACACGCACGCACAGACACACAGACACAGACACACACACACACAAAGACATGGTCATCCATTCCTGCAAACTCCAAACACTCTAACACACTCCTACCCTTCCACCCACACACCCCTCCACACACACACACACACACACACACACACACACACACACACACACACACACACACACACACACACACACACACACACGCACACGGTGCATTTCGCTGCTAAAACAACAACAAAAAAATATTCCCTCAAATATTATTACTTTCAAAACGTTGGCCAAAATGGCCAATAATATCTTTTTTTTTTGGGATGCTTCTAGGACATTTTGGGTGGATTTTGAACGGTATGTGGGGGGCACGTTTTTTGCAGGACCTGGCAACCCTGCGCTGTTGCCCGAGATCTGGATCCACCCCGGCGTGGTGCCGTCTCCTTTTGACCTTTTGACCCCAGACTACTGGGGGAATAGCTGAATCAATTCATTAGTCAATCAGAAGCATGTAAATATCTTTCCGGTGGCGTAAGAGGACGAACAAGGTGTCCTTCAACATCTACGCTTCCAGGCGATTGCAACGGTGCCACACATGAGCATATTCGAACATGTTTAATGGTAGTAATTAGCTGTCGAAATTGGAGGCCTTAATCAATACTGAGCAGCTATTGATTTGCTTCCCGATAAAGATTTGTCACAAATGACATGTTATTTAGCATCTACACGTTGAGCTGAGTCCAATGACACCAAGAACGACACTCTAGCTAATGGTAACATGTATTTTACATGGTACACCTAGGTCTAGGACATGATCTCGGTGTAGCAAGAGGCCGAGCTTGATCTCATTGGACTCAGCTTAACGTGTAGATGCTAATTAACATGTAATTTGTCAAAAATCTCCATCGGGAAGCAAATCTATAGCTGGTCATTATTGATAAAGGCCTCCAAAATCGACAGCTAATTACTACCCCGAAACATATTCAAATATGATCATGTGTGGCACTGTTGCAATCGTCTCGAAACGTTGATGTCAAAGGACACCTTGTTTGCTCTGTTGCACCACCGGGAAGATATTTTCATACTTCTAATGGATTGATTCATATTTTTAGGTTCTCGGAGTGAGACTTTAAGTGGCTGCAGCAGAAGTGTTGAGACGAAAGATGATATCAAGAGATTTATAGAATATTCCCATTCACATTATGATTCTTCGTCGTAACATCCGACCAAACATCCTTTACATTCACAGAGCGAAGATTATGAAAGTCCAGGCTCAGCAAGTGCTCCATCTCGTTGCACCTGCACCCAGCGGCTCGCTTGCAAGATTTTGGCCTGAAGTTCATCCCAGACCAACACCCTAGCCATCCAACATGCATATCTGAGAATCAGGCCTCTCTTTAATAATGACAAAAAGTTATGAGAGAAATACACATTAACTTTTTGTTATCTCATAAGCGGCGTGGTGCCGGCTCCTTTTGACCTTTTGACCCCCGACTTCAAAAACGTGGCCACAGGCCAGCTGTGTCTACACACCTTTAGCCACAAATGTACACCTCCATCCCACAAAAAATGGGGACTAGAAACTAACCTCTGTCTTATGTACATTTACTGTACTGTTGGAGGTCACGCCCCTTTGCCGACCTTTTCAAGATAGCTAGGGATGCTAAAATGTTTACACACATTTCCCGGGGCCCCGTGTACGACATATCCGAGATTTGGAGTTCTAGCCCTTAGAGATAAAAAAGTTTTCCCAAATGGAGTGTCATTTGGACAAAGCCCCTCAGAAGTGTAGCCTGCAAGACCTAATGGTTCAGAATGTGGTGGAAAAACAGTTTTTGAGATAGGAAGGTCCTACCGCCCTGAAATTTTAATACCTTATTCTAGGGCCTAACTGGGACCTCCGCACCGAAACTTGGCCCGGTCGGACCCCGAGGGCAGGAAGGGGGGGCCCTTCCTGCCCGAGACTTGGCGCGGTCAGACCCCAAGGGCAGGCCCCCCCTTCCTGCCCTCGGGGTCCGACCGGGCCAAGTTTCGGTGCGGGGGTCCCAGTTAGGCCCTAGAATATGGTATTCAAATTTCAGGGTGGTAGGACCTTCCTATCTCAAAAACTTTTTTTCCACCACATTCTGAACCATTAGGTCTCGCAGGCAACACTTCTGAAGGGGCTTTGTCCAAATGACAGTCCATTTGGGAAAACTTTTTTTCTCTATGGGCTAGAACTACAAATCTTGCATATGTCGTTCTCGGGGCCCCGGGAAATGTGTGTCAACATTTTAGCATCCCTAGCTATCTCGAAAAGGCTGGAAAAGGGGCGTGACCTCCAACGGTACAGTCAATGTACATAAGACAGAGGTTAGTTTCTAGGCCCCATTTTTTGCGGGATGGAGGTGTACATTTGTGGCTTAATGTGTGTAGACACCGCTGGCCTGTGGCCACGTCTTTGAAGTCTGGGGTCAAAAGGTCAAAAGGAGCCGGCACCACGCCGCTTATGAGATAACAAAAAGTGAATCTGTATTTCTCTCATTACATTTTGTCATTATTGAAGAGAGGCCTGATTCTCAGATATGCATATTGGACTGTTAGGGTATAGGTCTGGGAAGAACTTCAGGCCAAAATCTTGCAAGCGAGCCGCTGGGTGCAGGTGCAACGAGATGGAGCACTTGCTGAGCCTGGACTTTCATAATCTTCGCTCTGTGAATGTAAAGGATGTTTGGTCGGATGTTACGACGAAGAATCATAATGTGAATGGGAATATTCTATAAATCTCTTGATATCATCTTTCGTCTCAACACTTCTGCTGCAGCCACTTAAAGTCTCACTCCGAGAACCTTAAAATATGAATCAATCCATTAGAAGTATGAAAATATCTTCCCGGTGGTGCAGCAGAGCAAACAAGGTGTCCTTTGACATCTACGTTTCGAGACGATTGCAACAGTGCCACACATGATCATATTTGAATATGTTTCGGGGTAGTAATTAGCTGTCGATTTTGGAGGCCTTTATCAATAATGACCAGCTATAGATTTGCTTCCCGATGGAGATTTTTGACAAATTACATGTTAATTAGCATCTACACGTTAAGCTGAGTCCAATGAGATCAAGCTCGGCCTCTTGCTACACCGACATCATGTCCTAGACCTAGGTGTACCATGTAAAATACATGTTACCATTAGCTAGAGTGTCGTTCTTGGTGTCATTGGACTCAGCTCAACGTGTAGATGCTAAATAACATGTCATTTGTGACAAATCTTTATCGGGATGCAAATCAATAGCTGCTCAGTATTGATTAAGGCCTCCAATTTCGACAGCTAATTACTACCATTAAACATGTTCGAATATGCTCATGTGTGGCACCGTTGCAATCGCCTGGAAGCGTAGATGTTGAAGGATACCTTGTTTGTCCTCTTACGCCACCGGAAAGATATTTACATGCTTCTGATTGACTAATGAATTGATTCAGCTATTCCCCCAGAAGTCTGGGGTCAAAAGGTCAAAAGGAGACGGCACCACGCCGGGGTGGATCCAGATCTCGGGCAACAGCGCAGGGTTGCCAGGTCCTGCAAAAAACGTGCCCCCCACATACCGTTCAAAATCCACCCAAAATGTCCTAGAAGCATCCCAAAAAAAATGATATTATTGGCCATTTTGGCCAACGTTTTGAAAGTAATAATATTTGAGGGAATATTTTTTTGTTGTGGTTTTAGCAGCGAAATGCACCGTGTGCGTGTGTGTGTGTGTGTGTGCGTGCGTGCGCGTGCGTGTGCGTGTGTGTGTGTGTGTGTGTGTGTGTGTGTGTGTGTGTGTGTGTGTGTGTGTGTGTGTGTGTGTCTGTGCATGTGCGTGCGTGTGTGTGTGTGTATAACACGCTATTTTATGTTGAAATGCGACGTAATCCAGTGTTCACGAAACGTAAACTGTCAACGTAGGTATGATTTTGGCGACTGGGTTGGCTCTCAGATATACGTGTTTCTAACAAGATGATATCATTAAAAGTTACATAAAGTAACAGTTTAATAACAAACGCAGGAAGCACGTGAGCTGCTAGTTTAGCGAAAGCAACCTGACGTCGTTGAAACATGCGAGCGAGCCGATCAACTCCTAATAACTATAAAACTAAAGATCAGACACAATCACTGACTGAAGATTATGCAATTAAAAAGTATATTTCTCGCTAGAAATGTTATTAGAAACACGTTTAACGGTGAATCGGTCCTAAAATATTGCATTTCCCATTCAGATAATAAAGATTAATAAAGATCATACACATTCACTGACTGAAGATTATGTAAGGAAAATGTACATTTCTCGCTAGAAATGTCATTAGAAACGCGTTTAATGGTGTATCTGTCCTAAAATATTGCATTTCCCATTCAGATAATAAAGATTAATATAAGCTACGCCGTGTTCCGGAGCCGCGGGGGATTCTGGGAATTGGGGTTCTCAGTTGACAAATGGGGCTTTTGTTAACTTGTTTTGTTGTTAGGATTAAGTGGGGTTAATGGGTTCGGGATGTTATGTGGTTGTGTGTTGTTCTATTAACATTGTTCGTGTGTTCATTATTGTCGACACCGTCACCGAGAGTGACGTGACCATCGTTTCGCGCAGCTGTTCCGTGTTGAAGTCTCGTTCAATAAAAACCAACTCTCGTTGTCGAGCGTTCAATAAAAACCAACTCTCGTTGTCGAGCGTGCCCCCCCCCCCTACAAACGTGTCTCCCCCCCCCCCTCAACAAACGTGTCGTCGTCGTCCCCCCCCCCCCCCCCTTCAACTAACGTGTCCCCCCCCCCCTACAATCGTGTGTCGTCGTCCCCCCTCAACAAACGTGTCTCTCCCCCCCCCCCCCCTCCCCGTTCATCAACAGTCTCCCCCCCCCCCCCCCCCCCCCCTAAACAATCGTGTCCACAATTTGCCGCGAAAGCCGTGAAACCCAAACCCCGAAACCCGCCTCCACAGCGGCACACGTGGATATTGTAGGTATAACACGCTATTTTTTACGTTGAAATGCTACGTATCCAGTGTTCATGGAAACGTACACCACTGACGTTTTTTCTTGGCGACTGGGTTGACATTCCACATGTGTCCTTTTACATGATACATTTCACTGATCTGTTCATTACCTGGTAGATTCCAGCTAGCAGCGTGAGAGCGGCTGCTATGGCAATAGCATAGCACTCCTTGCTATAAACTACTCCCATCACTTCCACGGTGGCTGCCGAGAGGTTTGAGGCGACACCCGTTCCATTGAAGGACCCTGGGTCTGTCTCGCTGAGGTCAAACCCTGCCTGGAACACCTCTCTGTCCACCACCTGTGAAAAGCACAGCACAAACAATCGATTGATGAGATCATTTGATATAACCTGTTCACTCGTTCGGCAGTGATTGCACAGCTAACCATCCCTGAACGCGGGACCTCTATTCTGGGTTCCTTCTCAAGTTTCCTTCCCCCTGGGTTTGGGGAGGTTCTCCTTTAGGTCCTTTAGGTTTAGAGGACTTAGAGGTGTGCTATAAAGTGGGTCTGTGAAGCCCTTTGAGACTACAACTGAGAATATTATGTGTATTTCTGAACTTCCTTTAATTCAAGATCATTTGACAAATATTATGAAAGATAATCCCGTCTAACGTGTATTAAACTCCCTTAAACCCTGGTATGAAACCTCAGATTACCTGGCCCACCATGAGGCTCATGAGGCTGAAGATGCCCACCGACACGTGTCTGGAGGTCCCCATGAAGAAGTAAATGATGTTGGCAAAGAAGGAGGTGTACAGGCCGTAGATGGGCTGCACCCCGGCCAGGAGGCAGTAGGCGATGGCCTGCGGTACCAGGATGATCCCCACGATGACACCGGACATCAGGTCGCCCCACACGTACTCCTGGAGCTTGTACTTGGGCAGCCAGCTGACAACGGGGAAGAAGCCCAGCAGGGTTGAGCGAGCCCTGGGCATGGAGCACGCCACCTCCTCCTTGACTCTGGACCGGAGGGCCGAGAGCGGGGGTTGGGCTTTGCGAATGCGGCGCTCAAGGAGCTGCGGTGGGTCCGTGAGGGGGAGGTCCTGCGGCTCCATGATGGCCCCTTGGAGAAGGCGATGTGTTGGGGGGAAGATGGAGGTTGGCTGGAGGCCTGGGCGGTCAGCTCTGCTCCTGTGTTGATGCAGAGAGAGGAACCGGAAGAGTTAAAGGCTGGGTGGCCAACTGCCCTCTTTCAGCTCTTGCCCATCACCTCGACTCCAGATCGACCTTGCTAACGACCTCTTTGAACAATTCCAATCTGGCTTTCGCCCCAAATATAGCGCAGAGACAGCCCTGGTTAAGAACCCCAATGACCTCCTCTGTCAGCTGACATTGGTTTACTCTCAATCCTCATCCTCCATTCTCCATCATATCCACATACTGGATTATATTAAAGAATTCAAAAACTCTCAAAACCCTTTTCTTACACAGTTTTCTCAGATTAGCTTCATAAACTGTGTCTTATTTTAAATTACGATATTGATTGTTGAGCTCTGTCGCTTATTGCATGCCTTACTGTTGATTTAGTGTTGTTGTCTACTGCTGCTTGGTTGTTTATTAAATGTTTTATTTTGTACATACTACTGTATGTTTAATTGTTTACACTGAACAGATAGAGACAAGATACCACAAAGCAGACATAGACAAGCTCGAAGGGAGCAGATAGAGACAAGCTACCAGTGAGAAGATAGAGACAAGATACCACTGAACAGATAGAGACAAGATAACACAGAGCAGATGTAGGAAAGATCAGCCCTCAATAATAACATGAAATAACATTATCAATAACTTTAACCGTAATCATAGATGCAATAATGCCTCAGACAGGGTATGGGCTTTTTGGATATTTCTCACACCCAAAACACACACACACACACACACACACACACACACACACACACACACACACACACACACACACACACACACACACACACACAACCACACACACACACACACACACACACACACACACACACACACACACACACACACACACTCACAAGCACACGCATACGCACACACAAACACAAGAGAATACATATTTTAAGCAATACAAAATGCGTGCAAGCCTAACTGCATGACAACCTGCCTCATGCTTTGTCTGCCATTTATGTCATGCTTATTGTGTCTAAGTATTGGGTGGGTTGGAAATGCATGGATGTGTGCTGTTGTCTTTTTTCTGTTGACATTTGTTTTTGGCCCTAACTCTTTCCTGCAAGAGGCTTGGCCCTCGGCCCAGTCGCCATTGTAAATCAAAATTGTTTGTAATGCCATGCCTGGTCAAATAAAAATCACATTCCATTATATTTAAAGCTTTCCTTTACATAGCTTAAGACATTTCCACTATAAAGTGATGCAGAAAAGCCACACATTTGGGGGCTGATCTTTCCATAATAATGTTCCCCTCAAAATGTCCTGGGGGAGGACCCCCACCTTAATGTCACCCCCATGTTCAAACACAACATACTTCAGTGCATGGAGCAGACAGACGAGATGGACACTATAGCACAGAACACACAGTCAGGACAACCTCCACCAAGGACACTGCGGCTTCTTAGCTCCCCCTCGAGGGAGCTTTAGTGTTTTCTGTTTGAGGCTGAGGGGAGGAGGGCAAAAAGGCCCGGAACACCCCAGAGCTCTCCCAGTCCCCCCAGGACACAGGAGATGTGGATCTGGGCGGATCACAGGAACGCTGAGATGCAGATTGGGATATCGGCTTGACACAGACACTGGATTTTGCGTTTGTCTTGTTAAGAGAAATTTCATGTTAAATTGCACAGCTTCACAATTAATAATTCATTAGCAGACTGGTTGGTCCAGAGCAACTCAATTTTAGATACATGTCAGCTGGGGTAAGGTTTGGTGTTCTAACGCACATGCTTCAAGCTAGGAGTCAACACCACAACCACTAGACTACCCTGTGTGTGTTTATGTGTGTGCATGTGTGTGTTGAATGTTAATGTTTGTACCCATGCCCATGTGTCTGCATGCCCATGTCCATGTACTGTACGTGTGTGTGTGTGCGCGTGTCTGTGTGGGATTTTATGTGTGTGCCCGCGCCTGTATGTGTGCATTCCCATGCCTGTGTGTGTGTGTGTGTGTGTGTGTGTGTGTGTGTGTGTGTGTGTGTGTGTGTGTGTGTGTGTGTGTGTGTGTGTGTGTGTGTGTGCGTGTGTGTGTGTGTGTGTGTGTGTGCATGCCTGTGCCAATGTGTGTGGGTGTGTGTACTGGCCAGTGTGTTTGTCTTTTTTTGTCTTTTTACGAAATTGCCAACCTTTAACTCTGGTACGTGGGTCTCTCTGTTCAGCAGACAGCTGAATAATTACCCAGCAAGTTTTTCATTTAAACCAGGAGAGGTTATGGATCCGTGAACAAAGCCGCCGGTCTGCCAGTCCGAAATCAAGTGAAAGTCTTTTCACTTGATCTCTGAACGCAGTGAAGGTCAGTCAAGGTCACTCCATATCATACATAATATGTGTGTTATTTCTCATATCTCTCCAAGCCCAGATAGGGAAATAGACCAATACCACGACACCTAGGTTAATTCAATGGATTCTCAGCAACAAAGTTGTGAACAAACAGACTTTGTTCACAGATGGAGACATTGACCGACATGAATAAATTAAAGTGAGAGAACTTGAATTTCATACCAAATCGAACATTTGATCAAATAGGGTAAACATTAAGAGAGAAAAACAAAGACAACCGTAGAAAGAGAAGCTTTGACCAACCAGGAGCCCATCAGTGATAACTGATGACTGTGTATCCACCACCATCTAAACAGACGTACCATTTCTGCACATTAGTACTGCTCTCCAACGCAAAGAAAACTTCAGTTTTAACTAACTAGACCCAATTCACCTTTCGCAAACCTTCCGCTGGTTAGGAGTTGTCTTAAAGGAAAACTTTGCGATTTTTCAACCCGGACCCTATTTTCCAATCATAATGCGGACATCCAATTTTGAGATTGGTCCAGTACTGAACGATTACGCAGAAGCTGTAATATCAGTCAAAGTCAAATATATATGTATCGCACAGTATCAGACACAGTGGTTATTCAAAATGCTTTAAAATAAAATAAAAAAACAAAATAGAATGATATATATATTTATAGATCATTCTATTTTGTTTATATATATATATATATATATATATATATATATATATATATATATATATATATATATATATATATATGAATAAACTAATAAAAAAAAATACATATTTCTTACAGGCTGCAATGTTCTCATTGGGGCAATAGCCTCAGTCCGTGCAGTCTTTTAAAGAGCTGGTTCTTGTACTGACAGGCATCTTCTTGAGCCGGACTTGATAATACACAACAATACACAAAATAAACAAAACTTTTATTCCTCTTTAAGGAGCCTTTGCATAATGATGGAATATTAAAAAATGATAGTGTGGCAACCCGGCCGTTGCCAATTAGGGAGATGAAGAGCACCTGAGAAACCGGTGGAGAAGCAGCTTAAATAGCCTGCTTCTCCACTCATTCGGGGCTCTCAGCCATGGGGCTTCGTGCCGGGAGGGAGCCGAGTGAGAGACAGTCACGGGAGAAGCCGGGAGCGGGAGCCACGCCGACCTCACCGACGGACCGGACCCGGAGACCCCTCACCCTTTTTGCCCCAGTGTGGAAGAAACTTGAGTTACTGTATGATTTCCCCTCTCTTTTGTGAGCTGCAGTAACAAAACCGTTGCACCGCTACTGTCTCGAGCGTTTGTTTCGGGAATCGCAGCCGCCGACGACCGGGGTTGCCACAATAGAAAGAGAGGATTACAGCTGCAGGGTATTCGTTCAATCCTGGACTAATCTCAAATAATGCTGTCTGCAATAGTCCCTTCGACCCAAAATGATCAGTTAAAAGTTTTCCTTTTAACTAAAAATTTACAGATTCTATTTAGAATTTGCAGGATTCTAAGAGCTCCATTTTGAGTAATAAACGTCAGACTTGTAACCTCTTTAAAAGTAAGGTCAAAGGTCTATGTTTAATCGTAAGATTTTATGGCGATGGACATAAGATGTTCGGACAGTTTTTTAGCAGTCAGGCACTCATTAACCAGTCCAAGATTGGGCCCCTTTACATAACAGCGTTGAAACTATAGGCCCGTCATGGAGGTCAAAGTCAGAGAAACCTTGGAATAGGCACACAAATGTATTTTAAAGGTTTGCAATGTTGGACGGTGTCTAAATGTATTTCTAAGAGACAAAATACTAGACAATGTGCTTCATTACTCCAGAGTACATCATATTCATCTAGGCAGAAAAAAAAGATCGCACCACTAACCTTCTCCATGTGAAGGCCAGATATTTACACCTTAATAACTAGAGCAAAGAGCAAAGGAAACATGGAAGTTTCCAACCAAAGAACGAACTCTCACCATTGAGCTTTACGAGCATGTTCTATAAATACCTATCATATTAAGCCATGAATCATTGACTAAACTGGAGCCATGCCAACATAGTTCATCTATCTGACGGAGATTGATGGACGCGGTTGGTCATAAACATTGTTCCTAATGTTGCTCCTGCTTGTTCAATAAGTTTAGCGTATCCAAGAACAATATAAGCAATAAAGTTCATTATAGCCTTTAAATGAGACCTGGCTATAAATATAGACCACTCTGATAGTTTAATTCAAAGATTAATATTTTCTGCATTTTACATGTTAAATAATATGTATTTGTATTGTCCTTGAAATGTTCTTGTAAAGCATCCTGAAGTATTTGAAGGAGGCTTCGGAAAGTGCAGATTGCTTAAGGCGGCTTCCTTGACGAATAATATATGTGTGTTGGTCTTGCATACAATTTTATTGTATATATGCTTTATTCTTTATCATAGGATAATGTATTCGATTTAATGTATTGGCTTGCAGCTTCTGTTTTAAAGTTTATTTGATTTAGTTAATTGTAACTGTAGAAAATAAGACATTAGGATTCAGTACTTTACACTGTTGTTCCTCCTACATCTCTGCTGGACTTGTAGTTTATTTAGTTTATTTTAGCTTAATTTAGCATTATGTAGCATTGTTTATTTAAGCTAGACATTAGGACTTTCACCTAATTTCGAATGAGGAGGGATGCCTGAATAATGTTTTAAAATATGTAATCTGAAGTCACATTGTATAAGGAGTTATTGAGAAAACACAGTTCACCAACCTCATTGGAAGAATACCGTTAAATGTTCAGCTGTTAATCATCTACTGAGATGGTGTTGAAGAGAATGGTCTATAGTTAACCAGTCAAACAACCTGAAGAGAGATGACTCCTGCCACAAACACATCAACCCAACACCTCTTACAGGGTTGACTGTCTCAATTGGAAGCATCTGGTGAAGTTTAGGATAGGTTTATTAATCAATTGATAATGTCATTGGTTTAAGGGTGTGATTTTGCGTGCCCATCACAGGCATTACAGCTACTGCATAAACATGGTTTATTCACCAGACATGTAATCTGTTTCCTGAGTTCCTATTCTAATTCTACACGCAGGAGATGGGCTTGTTGATTCTTGTGTTTCTGTTCCAACAAGTTTATTATGTGTACATATTTAGCATTTATTCTCATGTTACTAATTTGATCCTACATTATCCTCCTTTGTATAGTAGTGTCTTTATAGAGCACAGGTTACCAAATAACCAAACCCTAAATCCTAAACCTAAAAGGAAACCCTAAAACTCAGAAACCAACCCCTAAAACATGACCCTAATAGGAAACCCTAACCCTAAAACCAAACCAGTGCAGAAAATCTAACCCTAAAACATATTGCAAATAAAAAAACCTAACCCTTAAAACAAAAACAAAAAACTAAACCCTCAACCCTAACCGTAATATAAAACCCTAATCCTAAAAATAAACTCTAAAACCAAACCCTCAAACCTAACCCTAATAGGAAACCCTAATCCTAAAACCAAACTCTGGAATGAAACCCTCACTAATGAGCTATGGAGAAATATCAACAGTACGAGGTCAGAAATCACTTGTTTCCCCATGGAAAACATACATTAGCATGAATGTATGATTTGAAGGACAAAACCACAGAGTAGATCTCAGGCTGACCTTTACATGACAAAACCACAGAGTACATCACAGGCTGACCTTTACATGACAAAACCGCTGAGAGATGCTCGTTAATCACCTTTATCAGGTGAAGGGTGATTTATTTGCCCAATCCGTTTCTTTTTAAAACTGTCTACAGCAGGACTCCTTAAACTTTGCCTCTCGAGAACCAAGGACAATTCCATGAGTTTCAGTGGAGGGGGAGAAATAAACAGACTTGGGGTCTTTTTGAACTATGACCCTTTGTTTTAGTGTTCCAGAAGATGATGGGAGATGTACTCACGTTGGTAGAGGTGTTTGTGGTGGAGGTGGAGAATAAGAACCTTTCTGGAGCCCTTCTGATCCAAGACAAATCTCCAATAGGGTCCAACCTCAAGTTACCTTCTCACTTCTCTCTCTCTCTCTCTCTCTCTCTCTCTCTCTCTCTCTCTCTCTCTCTCTCTCTCTCTGGCACCTCTGCTTGCTCTTTTGCTCTCTCTGTCTCATTCCCACTCGGTTTCCTTTTCTCTCCCCCCCCCCGTCTCTCTCTCTCTCTCTCTCTCTCTCTCTCTCTCTCTCTCTCTCTCTCTCTCTCTCTCTCTCTCTCTCTCTCTCTCTCTCTCTCTCTCTCTCTCTCTCTCTCTCTCTCTCTCTCTCTCTCTCTCCCCTGTACAGTGTGGTTGATCTATGAGGGGTAATCACTCAAAGATAAAGCAGGTCTGTTTCCCTATTGGCTCTTATTCAGCCCGGGTGGGCGGGACCTCAACTCTTAGCTGGTGTTTGACTGGTGTGGATTTGTGTGTGTGTGTGTGTGTGTGTGTGTGTGTGTGTGTGTGTGTGTGTGTGTGTGTGTGTGTGTGTGTGTGTGCGTGTGTGTGTGTGTGTGTGTGTGTGTGTGTGTGTGTGTGTGTGTGTGTGTGTGTGTGTGTGTTTGTGTGTGAGATGAAGCTTGTGAAACACACACTCCCAGGGTCTTTTCTAAGCTAATAACGTGTTCAACCACTATGTTAGCCTTAAACAAACTATCTTATCACCTTATCAGCTGGCCAGAGTAATTTCACACTTTTGAAGCAACTTCTAATTAATTCAGATGCATGTCCCGAAAGAGGACAGGTAAGGATTAGGGGTCACCCTGCTTAAGGATGACTCCAGGTCGCCTGCAGACACTGGGGATCAAACCAAGACCTTATGAAGAACCCCCTCCCACAACCAGACAGTGAAGGGATGTTAGGTCATGGCTGCCATCCCTTCGGAGAGAGAGGAAGAGAGCAGCAGTTTGTAGAGGAAGGAAGGAGAGAAGAAGAGAAGAAGACACGGGGGGGCGGTAGAGAGGAGGACATGAGGAGACAGAAGAGGAGATGAAGATAAGGGATGAGAGAGGGGCTTATGTAGAAGAGGATAGGATAGAAGAGAGAAGAGAGCAGGAGAGGCAAAATCTTTGATTTGTGAAGAGGCTCACCGGGAGTGTGGTGGTGGGGGAGGGGAGGTGGTGGAGGGAGAGCAGCATAGGCCATGTCCTCCCTGAAGTCTCTCTCTCTATCACTCCTGCTGTCCTCTTCAATGCCGGCATCCTCCTCTACCAGTGTGCCACTTCCTGCTTCCTGCAGCAAGGCATCATGGGAGGAGGATGGGAAGGTAGAACAAATTCACTCGTCCAGACACTTGTCCCTTCAGCCGGCCAATGAAGACGAAGCAGACGGGGGCCTGGGCGGGAGCAGACAGAGACAGCATGAGGGGGGAGGTGGACCTGTGGGCGGTTACCATGGCAACTCATTCTGAGCGTTTGTGTGTCTGTGCATGGAGAGAAAGGGAGAGCTAGTGGGGGAAAGAGAGAGAGCTTTATGTTGGAACACTCTGATGTCTGCATGCACTCGTCTGTGCCTTGGTGTGTGTGTGTGTGTGTGTGTGTGTGTGTGTGTGTGTGTGTGTGTGTGTGTGTGTCTGAGTTTGTCTGTGTGTGTGTTTTTGTGTGTTTATGTGTTTGTTTGAGAGTTAGAATGTGGGTTAGGGTTAGGGTTAGGGTTAGGGTTATGTGTGATCTACAATAATATGTACTGTACGTAATGTTCACATGCACATTATAAATGTAATTGTAATGGTATTAAACTAAGAGTATAACTTGCTGTTGCAGTCCAGTACTATACTGGTACACCCCAGGGAAGAGGAAGGGATTGAACTTCCATCCAGATCATAACTAATCTGGGAGCTTTTCATAAACATAGCACAATTACCATGTAATCTTGTAATTTCCATCACAGCTTTTCTTTTCATTTCATTTCATTTTCATTTATTTATTTATTTAAAGGACAGTGCACATTGATCAACATTTCTGTAAATGCGCCAGTGTTAGCCAGCAGGCTAATTTTCAACTGTAGTCCTTTGGCAAGATGTTATACTAGGCACATGGTGGCTGAAAATAAAATAACATTAAATCACACAGCAATTGATATACAGCAATAAAACATAATGCTATAGGACTGAATCCATTAAAACATAAGACATATAACCATACAGCCATACATCCCTTAGGGGATCAATAAAGTAACCAACTATCCATATAACTACAGGACAGCTAAAGTATAGAGGTAGACAAACATTAATGTATTATGAGAGGTGCTCACATTTTTGTATGGTCAAAAGCCAGCCCTTAAGATGGTGTGTGAATGTATGGTGTGAGGTGGAGTTTCTAATGTCCACTGGCAATTGGTTCCATAGTTTAGAGGCTCTCACAGAAAAGCATAATTGGCCAAAGGAACTGGACCTAAGAGGGACTACACAGTCCCCTCTTAAGGCAGACCTTGTGGTTCTGCTGCTAGATTACTTCTGCTGTATGAAAGTGCAGAGTGGTGGAGGAGCCTTCCCATTAATGATCTTAAAGATTTGGCATGCATCACTGTGTTTTAAAATATTTTCCCAACTGAGTAAGTTATATTTGTTAAGAATGTTACAGTGGTGGTAAAGTTTGGGTTTTTTGTCCAAGACTTTAAGTGCTTGTTTGTGAAGTGATAAAATAGGCCTTAATGTTGTGCTACATACCTGGGTCCAGCTTGTCATACAATATGTTAGGTGAGGGATTATCATAGTATTCATGTATAGCTTTGCTACAGGTGTTGTCAAACAGTTCCTTATATACCTAAAGTTCGCTAGGTTATATTTGGTTATTTGCACTACCTTTCTCACTTGATGTTTAAATGATAGAGTAGAGTCAAGAATAATGCCTAGATATTTAAACTGTGTAACTGTTTGAATGACCTCCCCAGACACACAGACATTGGGTTCACAGTGAGATACAGTTTTGCTTTTGCTAAAAAACATACAGACTGTCTTGTTAACATTGAGATTCAGCTGTGAGCAAGTAAGCCATTTACGTACATGTACCATTGTGTCGCTGAGCTTGGCAGCAGCTTGGGCTTTAGTTTTTGCATGAACATATATGACTGTATCATCAGCATACATCAGAATCTCACATCCAGTGCACACTGATGGCAGGTCATTTAGATGCTGAACAGAATAGTGTTTCACAGATTTTTTATCAATCTATTCATCTAGACATGTTGAAAGAGAAAGCTATTTAAGTACATTTACATTTACATTTAGGGCATTTAGCAGACACTATTATCCAAAGCGACTTAGAATAAGTACATTTGTCACAAGAAGTGCAACAATATATCGCTGTCGGTACAGTAAGGATGTTCATAGAACCAAGTGCATGTACAACAATCGCTAGGCTAACCAATTCCCCGTGTTACAGCAATGATAGCAGCTACTGCAGTTGCTACACAGTTAAGTACTATAATACAATACAACACAATACAATACAATGTACAATGGTGGCCAGAAGGGGGAGGGTGGACATTAGCTGACTCAACTCAAAGAAGCACGAAGTGGGACAGGTCCATTCTTTAATCATTACAAACCCTCCTAACCAGTGGAAAACCTCTAGGGCCATTAACTGGTTAAACTTCAGGCTCTTGGTCAATGTTTGAACTGGTGAAGACTCTGGAGGAAGATATGTGTCCTCAGTCCTGAACAGAATACGTCTCAGACTAAAAGACCAGTGTCCTAAACCCCTCCCTCTACTGGGCCCTCCAAGCACCCACTCTGATATAGCCATCACAACAGAAACAAGATCAAATGGCTTCTATCAGTTACAGAGTAATTACTATTATCAAATATTCCCCATACAGATCATAAATATGAATAAATAATATATTTTATTATGGTACCTTTTAAGATACCAAATTAAGATAAAAAGCAAATCTAAACTAAGCTAAGCTATGTTCAACTATGCTAAGAACATTGTTTAACCCGAAGAGGGAAGTTCCGTTGTGAGTGAAGTAGTATCCAATGAAGAACAAATTAAAGATTTATGATGCAATAAATAATGTTGTATAGTTCAGTAGTATGTGTGCATGTTGTCCATAGTGTGTAGCCCCACAGTGTCTACAGAACAGAGAACCAACCTTGTGGTCATACCGCTAAGTGCTTACCTGATGGCCATGTCTGGATCACCTGGTCTTCACAAACGCCCTATCTGAGGTTGCTACAGCGCCAACGACAGGAACACTCATTACACCTGTGAGGTGGGAAGGTACGGTTTTAGAGATACTTAAGGTACTGAGCTACTGTGTTATTTACCATCCTGTTGACGCCTTAAAGATCCTTTCCTGATCCGGGAGATTCCCCTCCATCTTTAAAAGCTTTGAAATGTGCTGAGTTCAAACCCTAGGAGTGAACTGAAATGTCTGACTAGTTCCTCATCCAGAAATACTGTATTAATATATCAAGCAGCTTCTGTGATATTAGGTTATATAATTTAGCCGTAATAGAACAGTGATTTCAGATCCAGGTCATTAAGGAGCAGGCTACAGGTGGACATCAAACCCAGAACCTCTCAGCTGGGACTCAAGCACCCTAACCAGCAGACTGGGATGATTCCTAGAAATACTGGGATGATTCTTATTCCATACTGGGATGATTGCTATTCCATACTGGGATGATTGATATTCCATACTGGGATGATTCCTATTCCATACTGGGATGATTCTTATTCCATACTGGGATGATTGCTATTCCATACTGGGATGATTCCTATTCCATACTGGGATGATTCCTATTCCATACTGGGATGATTCCTATTCCATACTTGGATGATTCCTATTCCATACTGGGATGATTCCTATTCAATACTGGGATGCTTGCTATTACATACTGGGATGAATGCTATTCCATTAAACCATTGGTGATATTAAGGGCTATTTCAAGACAACAGGGACGTTCAACGTTTCCTCTGCTATTTGAAGGAGGCAGGACTATGGTTAGCACAATGTACTCAGTTTGATTCCCAAATGTCTGCAGAATGACCTGAAGGTGACTATGAGGCCTGCTCACTGTATATACAGTGATGGAAACGGTGTCCTCTTGCTACTAACTACTTGATATATTCTTTGGAGAGGAAAGGGTCCTTCTAGCTGACGACCTCACGTGGGTTTATATAAGTGCTCCCAGTCAAGGGTTGGATCTGAGTGGACGTTTTCGTAGGGCACTTCTCTTCTACTGATTAAGCCCAAAAGGTGAGGCAGGTTGGTCAACCAGTGGGTCAATGTTTAAGTGGGATTACTCTTTTTGTCCTGTGTTGTCTTGTCTAAGAAAATTGTTCTGCTTACATAAAGATCATTAACCAACTAATCAAATTCAACATTTGCTAGTAATTGCTAGTATAGAACAAGTAAGTCCGAAGAGGTTGAGAGGATTTGTTTAACTTGGAGGGGATCAACTGCTGCTCAAATATTGAAGTTTTGAATTATAATTTTTTTATTCATTATATTAATGGCTATAGTAACTTTGGATAATGTGAGTATTGCGAAAAAGGGAAGGTGTTTTTTATTTATTCCATTTCAAGTACAGTAATTTGGTATACGCCTAATGTATGCCATGAATATTTAACAATCTTACATTTCATGCCCTTTAGTTATTTATCTACTATTCCTAATTCCCTTGTTTTCTGTAATGAATGGGTGAGAAACAGGGGATAACGGACTCACTCATATTCATGTTTATCCGGGCACATCGAGAAAGGAAGTTTGAGTTCATGGTCATTACCCTGCAGAAGCTTGTGCCTCTGTTCTTTGCTCTTGATCCCCAAAATGATGCCAGGCTGATTCCAGTCTTTATTAGAGACTTGGATGGGCTCCCAGATACCATCCAGGCACAGTTTAAGGAGGGACACTGGACAATAACCGGAAGCAATCATTGTTTCTCATCTATACCGATAGATCAGGCAAACAAAAATGTGAAAGGAGATTGTGGCATAATTGGTCTAACAGAGAAACCTGAGATGTACGTGCGTTGTGACTGGCCCAGAAATCAGCCGCGTTATCGAGCAGTTTATCACTGAAGATGAAAACGAATATTGCGAAGAACGTCCACATCAGGAGAAAGGATCTGCATCTCAGCTTCGAGATGAGGTCGGTAAAGACCTGGTTACATTGGACAACAAGGTGTTTTAGTCTGCAGCCACTGCTGTATCTGTCGACCAAGTTGAATCTACTGGATAAAAGCAGTACACAAACTTCAGGAAGAGTGTACTTGAATCAAATGACACACTTTTGACAACACCAATCAAGCAAAACAACTTATTGTTGTTCCATGAGACGAAAACAGAAGAAGACCGTAAATAAGCTGAGAATGCAGCACTTCAAAGATCATACTGAGCTTTATGGGAAGCTTTCATTGTGCTAGACATGGGGGGATTTGGAAGGGTTCTTTGGTCACAAATCTTCCCCATACCTACCTGCATTATCATCTGAAGGAGCACTCAACTCTTGCAACGAGTCAGTTTTGTTGGTATACATCATGGATGTTGGTAAGAGTAGCAACATCTCTATCGATGAGGAGTTAGTTGCGCTAGGTGTTTATGACTTCATTGTCATTGATGGTGGTGTGCTGATACATTCTCTTCCTGGTACAACTATCCAAGGGAAGACCTTTGACTCATATTTCGACAAGGTATTCTGCCAAAGAGTTCACTATGACTCAAAACAATCAACAAGAGTAGATATCATCTGGGACCAGTATCGTGAACTTACAATCAAAGGAGGCACAAGGGAAAAGCGAGGAACAGGCACCCCACAACTTGTATCTGGAATGGCCAAAATCCCAGGAGTTTGGCAGAAGTTTCTGGCACACTTTGACAACAAGAAGGAGCTGTTCTCATTCCTTTGAAATAAGTTTTTAACAGATGAAAAGTTCCCAGATGATAAGGATGTCTACATCAATGCAGCTGATCAAGTCCACGATGTTGGCAGGGATCCAATGGGTCAAATACAACCATGAGGAAGCTGACACTCGTGTCTTAGTAGATCTCCTCCATGCCCTCCAAACATCGGAGGGCATGGAGACATTGATGTCTCTTCTCAGAATGAGTCTCGTCTCACAGAAGACTAGGGATGTGGAGAGAATTCCCCCAACAAGTGATGCTTTGGATCAACATCTCAAAAGGAGTGTCCTCCAACAGCCCAACGGAGTATTGTGTACATATATTGTATCAACATTTCTATGATTGATTCATGATTCCTGTTCCGAATCCCATTGAACATGGATGGGAGGAAGAGGACAACAAGCTGCTTACCATTTGGATTTTGCCCCTCGCTAAAGATGTATTGCATTTAGATGGGAAGTGCAGTTGTAAAAGCACTTGTTCAAGTAGGTCTACCAGCTCTCGATGCAAGTGCATGAAAGAGAAGCTGAAGTGTACACGTCTGTGCAAGTGTAAGTGAGTGTAACTGTAAAGATTATTAAAAAGAAACACCTGTTTTACATCACCAGCCCTATGATTTTCTGTCTATTTTTTAAGTGATCCTGGACAAAATATGGGTTGTATCGGTCATATGATAAATATATCAGTTGCTACTCCTGATCCTGAATCAATATATACATATAATGTTCAGATCAGATAATCTGATCAAAAGTTATAGCAGCTAAAACAATTATATAGAGACCCTAACAAACAAATTAGAAGTGTAAACAAAACTTTTGCATCAATTTTAAATGAAAATGACAGATTGCCTTTACACGGACCCCACTATGACTTTGAGAGCAGGAGCAAAAGACAAAAAGAAAGATATTAAAACATAATATTGTTTGTTTGTTTGCTCTTCTGACATTAAACTTCCTATCCCTTTTGGAATTCTTATCCAGGTATTTAAATCGCCATGGAGACCAAATAAACCATAGGAACAATGATGATTGAGCTCCCCAGATCTTGTCTTCTTAAAAGTCTACAAACTGACACACACACACACACACTCTCACACTCACACTCACACACACACACACACACACACACACACACACACACACACACACACACACACACACACACACATAGACACACACATAGTACATGTTTCATGGTCATAGTCGTGGTACAAAGATAGTGTTGTATCACCCCCTAGTGGAGTTGTACTCAACATTGAACTCATTCAATTTTTACTTCAACAATAAGGAATCACAAACAACCCTTCAACTACAGAAAGAAACAGTTAGCAGTGGTTTGGGTAGTTTCTTTGAGTATTCCTATATAGGCCACCAAAACAACATATTAAATTATACTTTACCATACTATTCAAATACATATATAGGAACCAAGGTTTATGATTCAGGGACTGACTCCATGTTAAATGATCTCTCGACCGCTAGAGGGATCTTCTACTGGGGGAATTTCTAGAGGAATTGTGCGGCTTGCACAGGCTTTTTGCTACATTTGATAAATTCTGAAGTCCTACAAATAAAATGTGTTGACCGCTGAAGAGGAGATTAGCAGAGAGGCAAGAGAGGCTCATCGGTCAGCTCTTATGCCTCTAGGTTGGTGTGGTTGACTCCCAGCACAAAAGTTTTACATGCAATCACCAACATCTTCACTGGTCTACTTCTGCTCACTAAAGTCACAGACTATCATGAAGGGTGCTTACAAATAAGAAGTATTACAATTAATGGGTACATACACTTTAAGTGGAATTAAAATTAGATCAAATTCACAATAAGGTGTGCTAATATGAATAATATTTTTGTACAGGTTTTATATGATTACACTTCATGGCAATCGGATACTTATGAGTAAAGTGTGACATTTGTGAGGAATTCTGGGATTGAACTGAATTAGCCACTAGGCTTTCAAGCGATAGACAACACTGAAGTTCTTAATTATTTTCATGGTTTATGAGTGAACGGCAACGCTTTTTAATATTTATAATTTGTTTATCATCGGGATTCAAATAATTATTCTCAGTCCCTTTCAGTAGCTTTCTGCTGGAAGCCTAATACACTAGCCCGGTTGTTGACTATATACTCCATACTTTATGTTTAGATTAAAATGTACTCATCAAAGAAAGTAGTTACTTTGCAACTTTGTAATGGAAGTCAAACTAACTAACTTAGTGCTGTCAAGCGATTAATATATTTAATCGTGATTAATCACATTAATGGCATAGTTAACTCACGATTACTCGCGAGTAACCGCGATCAATCGCAAATCTTTTTTCTATGCTAAATATCCCTTGATTTCTTCGTCCCATTAATTGTTCTCATTTTAATGCTCTAATCAACATGGAGAAGTGCATCGGCTTGCCTTGTCCAAATGTTTTTTTTATTGATAACAACAGTGGCATATACTGATCAAAACAGGACGATACAAAAAAAAAGCCTATAGTGCGGTCAGACCCCAAGGGCAGGCCCCCCCTTCCTGCCCTCGGGGTCCGACCGGGCCAAGTTTCGGTACGGGGGTCCCAGTTAGGCCCTAGAATATGGTATTCAAATTTCAGGGCGGTAGGACCTTCCTATCTCAAAAACTTTTTTTCCACCACATTCTGAACCATTAGGTCTCGCAGGCAACACTTCTGAAGGGGCTTTGTCCAAATGACAGTCCATTTGGGAAAACTTTTTTTCTCTATGGGCTAGAACTACAAATCTTGCATATGTCGTTCTCGGGGCCCCGGGAAATGTGTGTCAACATTTTAGCATCCCTAGCTATCTCGAAAAGGCTGGAAAAGGGGCGTGACCTCCAACGGTACAGTCAATGTACATAAGACAGAGGTTAGTTTCTAGGCCCCATTTTTTGCGGGATGGAGGTGTACATTTGTGGCTTAATGTGTGTAGACACCGCTGGCCTGTGGCCACGTCTTTGAAGTCTGGGGTCAAAAGGTCAAAAGGAGCCGGCACCACGCCGCTTATGAGATAACAAAAAGTGAATCTGTATTTCTCTCATTACATTTTGTCATTATTGAAGAGAGGCCTGATTCTCAGATATGCATATTGGACTGTTAGGGTATAGGTCTGGGAAGAACGTCAGGCCAAAATCTTGCAAGCGAGCCGCTGGGTGCAGGTGCAACGAGATGGAGCACTTGCTGAGCCTGGACTTTCATAATCTTCGCTCTGTGAATGTAAAGGATGTTTGGTCGGATGTTACGACGAAGAATCATAATGTGAATGGGAATATTCTATAAATCTCTTGATATCATCTTTCGTCTCAACACTTCTGCTGCAGCCACTTAAAGTCTCACTCCGAGAACCTTAAAATATGAATCAATCCATTAGAAGTATGAAAATATCTTCCCGGTGGTGCAGCAGAGCAAACAAGGTGTCCTTTGACATCTACGTTTCGAGACGATTGCAACAGTGCCACACATGATCATATTTGAATATGTTTCGGGGTAGTAATTAGCTGTCGATTTTGGAGGCCTTTATCAATAATGACCAGCTATAGATTTGCTTCCCGATGGAGATTTTTGACAAATTACATGTTAATTAGCATCTACACGTTAAGCTGAGTCCAATGAGATCAAGCTCGGCCTCTTGCTACACCGACATCATGTCCTAGACCTAGGTGTACCATGTAAAATACATGTTACCATTAGCTAGAGTGTCGTTCTTGGTGTCATTGGACTCAGCTCAACGTGTAGATGCTAAATAACATGTCATTTGTGACAAATCTTTATCGGGATGCAAATCAATAGCTGCTCAGTATTGATTAAGGCCTCCAATTTCGACAGCTAATTACTACCATTGTTCGAATATGCTCATGTGTGGCACCGTTGCAATCGCCTGGAAGCGTAGATGTTGAAGGTTACCTTGTCTGTCCTCTTACGCCACCGGAAAGATATTTACATGCTTCTGATTGACTAATGAATTGATTCAGCTATTCCCCCAGAAGTCTGGGGTCAAAAGGTCAAAAGGAGACGGCACCACGCCGGGGTGGATCCAGATCTCGGGCAACAGCGCAGGGTTGCCAGGTCCTGCAAAAAACGTGCCCCCCACATACCGTTCAAAATCCACCCAAAATGTCCTAGAAGCATCCCAAAAAAAATGATATTATTGGCCATTTTGGCCAACGTTTTGAAAGTAATAATATTTGAGGGAATATTTTTTTGTTGTGGTTTTAGCAGCGAAATGCACCGTGTGCGTGTGTGTGTGTGTGTGCGCGTGCGTGTGCGTGTGCGTGTGCTTGTGTGTGTGTGTGTGTGTGTGTGTGTGTGTGTGTGTGTGTGTGTGTGTGTGTGTCTGTGCATGTGCGTGCGTGTGTGTGTGTGTATAACACGCTATTTTATGTTGAAATGCGACGTAATCCAGTGTTCACGAAACGTAAACTGTCAACGTAGGTATGATTTTGGCGACTGGGTTGGCTCTCAGATATACGTGTTTCTAACAAGATGATATCATTCAAAGTTACATAAAGTAACAGTTTAATAACACAAACGCAGGAAGCACGTGAGCTGCTAGTTTAGCGAAAGCAGCCTGACGTCGTTGAAACATGCGAGCGAGCCGATCAACTCCTAATAACTATAAAACTAAAGATCAGACACAATCACTGACTGAAGATTATGCAATTAAAAAGTATATTTCTCGCTAGAAATGTTATTAGAAACACGTTTAACGGTGAATCGGTCCTAAAATATTGCATTTCCCATTCAGATAATAAAGATTAATAAAGATCATACACATTCACTGACTGAAGATTATGTAAGGAAAATGTACATTTCTCGCTAGAAATGTCATTAGAAACGCGTTTAATGGTGTATCTGTCCTAAAATATTGCATTTCCCATTCAGATAATAAAGATTAATATAAGCTACGCCGTGTTCCGGAGCCGCGGGGGATTCTGGGAATTGGGGTTCTCAGTTGACAAATGGGGCTTTTGTTAACTTGTTTTGTTGTTAGGATTAAGTGGGGTTAATGGGTTCGGGATGTTATGTGGTTGTGTGTTGTTCTATTAACATTGTTCGTGTGTTCATTATTGTCGACACCGTCACCGAGAGTGACGTGACCATCGTTTCGCGCAGCTGTTCCGTGTTGAAGTCTCGTTCAATAAAAACCAACTCTCGTTGTCGAGCGTTCAATAAAAACCAACTCTCGTTGTCGAGCGTGCCCCCCCCCCCCCTACAAACGTGTCTCCCCCCCCCCTCAACAAACGTGTCCCCCCCCTTCAACTAACGTGTCCCCCCCCCTACAATCGTGTGTCGTCGTCGTCCCTCAACAAACGTGTCTCCCCCCCCCCCCCCTCCCCGGTCATCAACAGTCTCTCCCCCCCCCCCCCCCTAAACAATCGTGTCCACAATTTGCCGCGAAAGCCGTGAAACCCAAACCCCGAAACCCGCCTCCACAGCGGCACACGTGGATATTGTAGGTATAACACGCTATTTTTTACGTTGAAATGCTACGTATCCAGTGTTCATGGAAACGTACACCACTGACGTTTTTTCTTGGCGACTGGGTTGAATTAAAGCCATGCAAGCCAATCAGAATCCGCAGAATCAACAACAACGAATAACACGAGCGTCTTCCTGTAACAAACAAACTGTAAACATAGGGCGCTCATATGACGTTAAGCATTTCCTGGCGCATAATGTGACGCTTCAGAACCTAAAACCCCGTTTCCCCCCGTTGACACGACAACACATAACCAGCGTTTTCAGAAATCTCCACTTTGGCCGGAGTTTATAGAAATGATCGTTTTCTGTGACAAAAACGGCGTTTTCGTGTAAATGGGAGGCCAAACCGCGTGGAAATATCTGCGTTTTCCCTTCGTGTAAATGGGGCCTAAGTAGCCTGCGTCTCCACTCATTCGGGGCCTTCTCAGCCATGTGGCGTGCCGGGAGGGAACCGAGTGAGAGACAGCCGAGTTGGAGAGACGTGTTAGGGGGAGAACGCACTAACCCGTACTAACGGCAATACGCTTCCCCCAGGGCTGAGCGCCGTCCACGCAGCCAGACCAGAGCCGGGGATGGACCCTTTTTACCCCATAAGAGGAAGAACTTATGTTGTCTTTTGTTTTACCTTTTTCCCACGTGAGGTGGACGAATAAAAATCGTTGACCAGCAACCCTGTTTGGAGCGTCTCCTTTTAAATTCCCAGCCGCGACGATCGGGGTTGCCACAGTGGTGGAGGATGCGGGCAACGCGATCCCTTGGCGTACCCCAAACCAGGCCATGACGCAGCCAGAGACGACGCCGGCAGAGACGAAGCCGCCAGAGACGAAGCCGCCAGAGACGAAGCCGCCAGAGACGAAGCCGCCCGAGACGAGGCCGCGGGGGACGAGGCCGCAGGGGACGAGGCCGCACCAGACCGCCGCCGCGCCGCAAGAGTCGCCACCGCCGCTGCCGCAAGAGACACCGCCGCCGCCGCTGCAAGAGACGCCGCCGCAAGAGACGCCGCCGCAAGAGACGCCGCCGCTGCCAGAAGAGATGAAGCCGCCGCCGCCAGAGACCCCGGCGCTGCAAGGGACGCAGTCGCCGCCGCCGCCGCTGCCGCAAGAGATGAAGCCGCCGCCGCCAGAGATGCCGTCGCCACCGCCAGAGACCCTGCCGCCGCAAGGGACGCAGTTGCCGCCGCCGCCGCTGCCGCAAGAGACGCTGCCGCAAGGGACGCCGGCAGCAGAAGCAGCCATGCTACGCACCGGACCGCCGCTGCTCCGAAAGGCCACCCGAGGCTTCAACAAAGGGTGAAGGAGTGTGGCAACCCGGCCGTTGCCAATTAAGAAGATGAAGAGCACCTGAGGAACCGATGGAGAAGCAGCTTAAATAGCCTGCCTCCTCCACTCATTCGGGGCCTTCTCAGCCATGTGGCGTGCCGGGAGGGAGCCGAGTGAGAGACAGCCGAGTTGGAGAGACGTGTTAGGGGGAGAACGCACTAACCCGTACTAACGCCAATACGCTTCCCCCCAGGGCTGAGCGCCGTCCACGCAGCCAGACCAGAGCTGGGGACGGACCCTTTTTACCCCATAAGAGGAAGAACTTATATTGTCTTTTGTTTTACCTTTTTCACATGTGAGGTGAACGAATAAAAAACATTGACCCGCAACCCTGTTTGGAGCATCTCCTTTTAAATTCCCAGCTATTAACGGCGTAAACGCAAACCAATTTTAATGGCGTTGATTTTTTTGTCGCCCGATTAACGCTCTTTTGGCTTGGCAAACGTTGTCGTTTTTTCACCTGCTGTCTAGCAACAACTAGTCACGTTAGAAAAACTACAACACCATACCGGATCTAGCTACACCGGAAACAAAACAACAAGCACGCCGCACAAACTTGTTGGGGCAAGCAAGGATACGGAACGGGTGAAAAACTCCTTAAAAGTGTGTGTGTTTGTGTGTCACTCTGTTCGAGGCTGCATTAAGGTGCGGACACACCAAAAGCGTTACCCGCGTACCACGCGTATAAAATCGGCAATTTTTCCATAGGGAAGCATTGGTTTACGCGCGTATGAGGTGCGTACACGCGTATCATGCGTACCAAGCAACATTTTACTCGCGTTAGGGGCGTATGAGGCGCGTATATATACGCGCGTACATATACGCGCGTACGCGAGGAGTTCAAAAAATTTAACTTTTTACGCTCATACGCGTGATACTTAGCCGCAATAGCCAATCAGCGTGGAGCTTGACCCGACGTCACTGGCAGAGAGTAGTGACCCTTGCACAGAAGCATACGGCCGACATCTTTCTTTATTCTGGGTGGAAATAGTAACATAGTTACGCCATTAAATGCGTTTATGGAAACATTTTTAGCGAGAAATGTGCATTTTACTTTCATAATGTTCACTCGGTGAATGTGAAGGATGTTTGGTTTGATAGTTATGACGAAGAGTGAACGCTCCGTTCACTTGCATGGACAGAGTCTCTGGTTGCTAAGCAACCTCAACGTCTTGGCGGACTATTTCTCTGCCGATCAACACTACGAATGCTGGAAACACACCAGACACACCATGTGAAGTTATTTAACCCGATTATTGTTATTTATATCCGAGATTATTTAATCTAACCCGATTCAAGCTCTATCATGCACCCAGACACGGCGGCGTTTGGGTTTCCTTCCTCGGACTCCTAAATCCAGCGCAGCCACAGGCGCGTAGCTGCGTATGTAGGACCATTTTTGACACAAAATGGTCAAGCAACATTTTAGCTGCGTTACGCGCGTACATGGTACGCGGGATACGCGTTTGGTGTGTCCGCACCTTTAGAGTTCAATGTTATTAGCTGTTACGTCTTTCTGACCAATCACAGTTCAAGGCCTCAGTTACTCCCCTCTAGACAAAATCGACTTGGTTGCGACGTTGACAGTATGTGAGTGTTGCCTCTGTTGAGTGAGTGAGAGGTTACGGGCGCACAGCTCAGGCTGCCGGATCGCGCTGCAAGGAATTTTATAAACGCTATAAACGCTATGTTATCCCGCAGTAATCAGCCTGACAGCCCTGAAACGTAAACGGCCCATCGGGAATTCTCCCGACTCTCCCGATTACCACTCCGCAACCGTGTGTGTGTGTGTGTGTGTGTGTGTGTGTGTGTGTGTGTGTGTGTGTGTGTGTGTGCATGTAGGCGTTATTCGATAGCCTGGTAATGTGTATAGGCCTACGTAGGGTAGGAATATTCATACTGGTTTAAATAATAAATGTTATAGTATTTCCCATCTTTGCTGAGCAAGAGTTTTGTTCGAAAGTTCAGTGATTTAAACAAATCAAAGCCTGGACTATTGAAGTTTTACGGTAGGCCTACCACTGGCATGCATCTACCCGATGTCAAGAGGACCGGGTTGAATTCACTGCGGGTCTCTCTTATATCCATCTTACCAAACATATTTTATTACTGTCCTTCTCAACAATCTCTGATCTCACTAAAAGGCTAGCAGCAAGAAATCAAGGGATATTTAGAATGGCAATTAATCGCGAGTTAACTATGACATTAATCATGATTAAATATTTTAATCGTTTGACAGCACTAATATATATATATATAATAGGGGATGTAGTACTTCTGGTGGCCACTGTGAGGCGTGAACCGGGAACATGATGACAACAGTCGAGCGCTGACCAGTGTACCCTTTCAGCTCTGCTCATGTGTTGAGGACATCACCTCTTTCTCCTCTATGGCCTACACATGCTTAGGGACAGTGTCCTCTCATACACAAGATATACGAGTAGAAGTAAATGTAGTATTAGTAGCATAAGTGGATAGAAAAGGATTATCTTTCTAATGGTAATCTATGCAAACTATGTCGTTTAACCGGAGCCGGAGCGTCTTGGGCAGTTGGCCCTAAACGCGAGCTCTGTGCCTTGTACAAGGTCGGGTTTCAGAGCGCAACCGGACTAACAAACCTTACAACCGAAAACCAAACTGTAAAAGCTAAATTCAAGCTAGATCTAAGATAAACTTTTTAAGACATGGAGGTCAAACTGAAGACCAAGGCAGTGACTATAGCCACTAGGCCAGTAAGTCACTTCTAGGCTGGTTGAGTATTCTACACACTAACCACTACACTATAAAAAAGTAGGCTCCTCCCTCCACCTCCTAATACCTATATACCTATTTCTAGGTAGAAATGCCTATAATAATTGATAACTATAATAATTAAAGCTCTCAGCTGTCAGGACCCAGAACCTGAGAGCTGATCACTGAACTCTCAGCTGTCTCAGCACCAAACATTGTCTTAAAACATTAAAACACATCCTATAGGTTACGTTGTTCCTTTACTGGCCATCATCACTGAAAGTTGATCAGTGCATTGTACCTTGAGCAATAGCCAGCCACGTAAAGGCATTTTTAAACCAACGATAGACCGTGTGGTGTTTGTCACGTTTTATCGTGACAAAATGACCAAACTAAAAGCAAGAGAAAACTAGAGAAACAATTGCACAAACACTAAAGCTCAGAAAATACACCATATGTACTACTTAAAGGCAAGTTAGTATGGTATGTAGTTAAAAAAAGGCAAGTAGTGTCTAAATGACCAGTGTGTTGCATATCAAACCAGGCAATTGCATGTAAACATGAAGATTGTTGAGGTGTACAGAACAATGCTTGAAAAATTATCCACAACAAGGTGTAGGGTTATTGGAAAAGTATGTCGTCCACTGGGCGACGGTTTGTCTCTGGTGTATTATTGATTCACTGACTAAACATTTGTCCGCTCTCGAACCTCACTTTGAGGTAGAGTTGGGCATCAAGACGTCCTGGTGTAGAGGGTTAAAAGTTTTCTGTATCTGTAGCAGATTATTTTGTTGTTTTCTCGTACTAGGTCTAAAACTCCTGCTCGGCAGTGAAAAAACACTTCCTGATCCCCTTCCTAAACAAGCCTCAGACAGTTTGATTTCAGTGCTGTTTTAAATCACAGGAGACAAGATCTGGCATATTTTAGTTCATACAGGAAGGCATGCAGACCTGCAGATCGTAACCTGGAAAATCCTCCTGACCGACGTAGGATCACACAAAAACAACCGCTCGCTTTCCGTCATTGATATACTTGTTGATTTGATGGTATTTTGCTAAGAATGAGTTCCTTCTTAAGTTCCACCCTTCAGGCCTTGAGAGGACTTCTGTGAAGATGGTTTGTTCCGCAGAGCAGGGATGGATAGAGCCCTGGAGAATCTAAAGAGACGAGACAAAGGAGAGAACATTGAAAGACAAACAGAATTAAGGCCACACATGACTAGAATAAGGATAGTTGAGACAGCTGCTGCGCTCGAGTGGAGGGTGTAATGAAATAATAAATGTGTATTCATTTTGTGCTTGAAAGTCCAAATTTCTGACATTTCTTGGAACGTTACAAAAAAGCATCCTGTTCCACTGACACGTTTTCTCACGTTGTCTTTGTGTACTTTTTCTGCAATTCCGATTTTTCCACAGCATAGATAAACATGATCCCTGCTCCGGCATCGGGCTATTCTTAGAGCTGAATGCCTTGCCTTAGGGAGGTGGAACATGGGCTGCGTTCACCTCAGAGGTAAAGCCATGAGATCACGGTACTGGAGGCCAAGCGTAATCCTGAGAAGATTGTTTTGGATTCCGCAAGTTTAGACAAGGGCTCAGAGAATAATATAAGTATAATAATATATTTTGAACACTGGCTCCTGATTGGTAGATGCCAGCGGCCTCCAAGGTCAGCTCTAATAAGTGTATCATCTCCAAGACGACAAAATCTGAATTTGTGTGTATTTGCTGCTCTATGGAAGACGATTAACTTGTAGAACAAGCAGGCACCCATAGAGAGAGGGGTTAGTGAATACATCGGCGCCCCCTCAAAACAAAGGCTTGTTTTAACACGGTATGATGTGTTGGAAGGCCACACGCCAAACGCCCATGTTGAGGACCCTGCATGGTGTAGCCTGCATGTGTTCATCAGTTGTTCAGTTAATCGGATTCAGCAGCCAGAGGTTTCATTGGTTGTTAAGTATATGCAGAACTCGAGAGACTTGATCAGTAAAGTCATCAGATTTGGTTAACCTGGTAGAATTCCAGGCTGGTTAACAGCCAACTTGGTTTAAACTCTGAAACCAGGCTGAAACCAAGTACTCTACAGGTCAAGTAGGCTAAAAGCTCAATTTTGCTACTTGTTACAGGAAAATATGCTACATGCTAACTGTGGAACATGCTAAGTATGCTACATGTTAATTATGCAGCGTGTTAAGTATGATACATGCTAATTATGCAGCATGTTAAGTATGCTACATGCTGAGAATGCTACATGCTAAGTATGCTACATGCTAAGGATGTCACATTCTAATGATGCAGCATTTTAAGGAAGAAGAAAGGTTAACATGGGAGAGGGGTGAGGCAGCAGACCTCATAATGAAACAGAACATTAGAATGACCTCCAAAACTTTACTTCAAAATCCTTCATAACAATGAGGGAACACGGGACAGTGCATGATGAACTGTTGTCACATAGCAACAAGACATCCATTATTGAGCTGGGAACTGACATGGGGAGAAGCCCAAACGAGAAGTGTGGCTGTTCCTCTTGGGGTTACAGCAGAGGGGGGTGTGAGCAGAACAACAGCATACTAATAACTGATTACCAATAGAATCACTCTGAGCTTAGAGGACAGCATCTCCTTCTTCTGCTCTTTAAAGGGTCCCTATTTCACCACCAGGTGGGACTTCAATCCACCTCATTGTGAAATCACAACACACATCTGGGTGGACACTCCTCCTTGTGATGTGGTTCACATCTGCAAGGCGCTTGTAACCGCTGATCAAAATCACACCTGTTGGCCTTATCTATAGGACGAGAGAGAGAGAGAGAGAGAGAGAGAGAGAGAGAGAGAGAGAGAGAGAGAGAGAGAGAGAGAGAGAGAGAGAGAGAGAGAGAGAGAGAGAGAGAGAGAGAGAGAGAGGAGGGAGTAGTTTACCTCTTGAACATGAACATTTAACCTCTGTAAAGCTGGGGTTAAAATGGTCCAAACATGCCAGATTTCCACCCAAATATGTATTTAATCATCCTCCCTGGCGACAACAGATATAAACAATCGACTTTGGTACCTCTCTGGTAGACGTTGTGCACTTCAAATAAGTCTGGTGTTTATTTCAACCTTTAAGTCCTCATCATGAATACTGTGATCTGGGTCGACCTTGCAGACAGAATGCACTTTCCACTCCTCCATCCCGTCTGTGGTGTGTTTAGTTGTGTGAATTGTGCATCACACAAGTAACAAGTGCAAAATGCAAAATGCAAAATGTGATTTTCTTAAAACATCCTGTTAAAAAAGCTGAGAATAGCACAAAGTATCAACTGCCTTGCGGTGAAAGATTGATCAAAACATGGCATACATCTTTTAACATGGTAAGTACATAAATTAACGGTTCCACAGTTAGTCATTGTGTACGTGTCGTTAGCTGGAACTGGAAAAGCCTCTGTATGCAAACTTTTATTCCCTCCCAGACCCTCATGGGGTCCTGCTTCCTACGTGGGTTTGGTCCGTCCTTCTTTTGGTCTGTCCGTCTGTCAGGGTTTCAGAGAGAAAGGACTACGTGCCTTATCCACATAGATCCCATTTAATTTGTGTTTCTAGGGACACAGAAGATATGCTTTAAAACAAAATAATAATGACACAAACGTTGCTCCCCAATTGTGGCAACAATCTTAAACTCTACGCCGATATGAAGACCTTTGAAAGCTGCTCGTGTTTCATTATCTTGGGATTTTCCTCGGGACCCCTGCACCAAGTCACAGGACGGCCCACATTGAGCTCACATCTCATGGAATGTTGACAAAGACCAGCAGAATCAAGCCCTCGCTTTGCAGAGTACTCGTCTCCTCTCGTGTCCTCTCCTCGTCTCCTTTCTTCTCATTACCTCTCTCCTCATCTCCTCTCCCCTCCCCTCCATTCCCCTCCCCTCTCCTCTTCTCTTCCAGGCCATTTCAGTCTTTTAACCCTTGTCTAATGTCATCCGTTCAATCGCCAACGTCAACAGGAGAGAGTGAAAGGGACTAGGAGAGTTGGAAAAGGCAGCACAGTGTGTAGCTGAACCCCAACGTGTTCCTACAGTCAGACAGAAGTCTAGACAGTAAGCCCCATGGCTTTAGTTGAGATGTGTTTGTTTTGCAGAGCAGATGCCAGCTACCAACGGTGGACCCCACTACCACCAGACCCCCAAGGGCATCAACAGGTCCTTCACTGCATGTTTGATCCCTGACCCTCATCTTTGGAAGATAATCCTGGTTCTGTTGGTCCCAACGAACCATGCTCAATGTCCGTCTGAGGTCAAGAACTAACCAGCGATTGGCTGCAGCAACGGATGATGTCACTGGACTGAAAAGATGCAGCCATAGTCATAACAACAGTCGTCTAGGAGAGATAATCAGGACACCTGTTGTGTAGGTGAGGTCATCAAGACACCTGTTGCCCAGGTGATGTCATCAGGACACCTGTTGCCCAGGTGATGTCATCAGGACACCTGTTGTGTAGTTCATGTCATCAGGACACCTGTTGTGTAGGAGATGTCATAAGGACACCTGTTGTGTAGGTGATGCATCAGGTGTTGTCCAGGTGAGGTAGGAGCAGCAGCGGAACGTGGGTACAGGTTTAGCTTTGAGTTTTGAGTACAGAGCTGAATCGCTCCATAGCGCTCGATTTTTTGTTGTGGTTGTTGTTGTGCCCGATATTTGTTTTCCAGCTGAGCCCTTGAGTACCTAGGAATGATCCCTGGCGCACACACACAACCCTACAGCCACCATGTTGTACTGCATCACGATGCTGTCGGATGGCGTGTGGCGGCATGTTACATCATGTGCATTGCCGCGGATACGACCTCATAGTGGCCCCAACGAATCCTGGGACTCCGGTTCGCTGGCGAGGATCCGGCGTCCGTTGTCACTGTAACTACGGTTCGGTAGGAAGGAAAGTCTGGAGAGAGAGAGAGAGAGAGAGAGAGAGAGAGAGAGAGAGAGAGAGAGAGAGAGAGAGAGAGAGAGAGAGAGAGAGAGAGAGAGAGAGAGAGAGAGAGGGAGAGATAGAGAGAAAAAGAGAGATACATTCAATCAATTGAATTGAAAGCTGATTCAAATACATATTTTTAACACGTCATCCTTCTGTGTCTCCATGTTGAGTGGTTGAACCCCTGCATAAGACTACACCCCTCAAACCCTCAACCGTCCAGAGCAGATTCCTTTCAGTGTGCCCGGGCCGTGGGACACAATGGCCTAACAAAAGGATCTCCAATGCTGGTTTGCTCAGAGTGTTCTGAGTGTTGTGTGTGGACAAGTAGGACATGTAATCTCCCCGAAACACAGAGGGAGAACGCAGGAACGCTGAGAAGGAAAGCAGGACAGATTACTCTCTGTCCAGGAATGGGTAGGAGGCCTGTAGATGTTGGGTGGGCAGACATGAATAACAGCAAAATAATCACAAGATTAAAAATATCCCGAATTGAGGTACAAGCCGAAATGAAAACAGTGCTTTCTTCGGAAAACCTGATAATGCAACGGCAATAAATAAGACAGGAAAAATGTTAGACAAAGGAAAAACAGACGCACTGGTCTCTCCACTCAAGGTTTGACCGGTCGCTTTAATATGCCCAACTCTTTCTCATTTCCCAGAAGCATCTAGCATCTGATAAGCACACATACAAGTCAAGGACACACACAGGAATATTTCCTTACGGGAAAACGGGAAGCTCATTGCTCATAGACCAAAACAAACTGAAGATACCAACCACTAGCAAAGTCACACACTTATACACCTTCTTTATCATGACAGCTGTCGTAATCTCATTTTATGGCACCTTCACTCTCCAAGAAACCAAACATTTGCTAATACAGGTAGACGTTAGCCTGGCGATGTCATACTCATAATTCTAGTCAGAATATGAGTCTGAGACCGAACCATTGGGCTGTGATTATAGGGCGGAACCAGGAAGGAAAATGCCTCTTCGCTCAATTGGATAGACCTAAAATCAATCAGAGCAACGTAGTATGTGACGTATGTTGTGCGAAGCACAGCTATTCTCAAACTAACTCAACTGAGCGCACGTTCGAAGAAGTAGAAAAAGAAGATGGACATAAACGATTTATGCCAGTTTTGTAAAAAGAATTTAAGGATACACAGACAAATTGGCAACACGGTCAGCATTTTTGAGAAAAAAAGTAAAAGCGCTGAGCGCTCTTTGGTGACGTGGTTGATTACGTTAATGTGTATCATCTGTCCATCAACGTATAAAGCCCGCCCTTACAATTTGATTGGTCAGATCACTTTTTGATCTGACCAAATACCTCCCAACGAGCTCAATTCCAGACTGAATCTCCAGACCAAATATTTTGTGGGCGGAGTTCAGGCTGGTATCCAGGCTAGGTAGACGTAGCCCTAGCAACAAAACCAATGTCATTGTCTTCTGCTTGCTGCCCATTTTGTGCGAGGCCGTAGTCATCGAGTCAACCTTTAAGGAACGATTCTGCTGGGTTCGCGGGTCCACTGCCCCTCTCCTAATAAAACAAATGAACTCCAACTCTGAACTTCTTATTATTCATTTTTTACAATTATGTCTAAAAGTACATTGCATTATGTTGGTGTTTTTTTTCTGTTTTTCTTAAACCTTTTTTAAATTGTCTGTAATTTCTGGGATGAATAAAGTACAACCATAACCATAATCAAATAGGAAGGCTATTTTCTCTTTCCCTTACCTCTATAGTCCTCTGCTCTCTCTTAATATATGTATTTTTTTATATCAATATATTGAGGGCACATTGTGATTTGAACCAAAACCCCTCCAATAGTGTAATGACGGGCCTGGTACTTTTTCACCATGAGATTCTTCTAGCCGCTTTGGTCGCGAGTCTGTAACTCTCCTGTCCTGAGAAGAACTAGGCTTTAATTCAATCTCTTCATAGTCTTCTGAGAGCTGCTCACTTCCAAAATGTCCTGGGGCAATATTTAGCGTTGATCTAATTTATTTGAATAGTCATGCAACAGCCAGTAAGAATAGACCAGTACAGTCCTACACAGCGGCTCTGTGAGGTCAAAACCAACAACAACACAAAACACAAACCTTGTCTTTAAACAAAAACAAGCCAATGCAGAGCTAGCATCCTTTATGTGGCAAAGGTTGTCTTTTTAAAAAAAAAAAAATTTAGATATCACTTTCCACTAGATGTGTATCTCTTATATTCATGTGCTATAAACACAGATTATTCTTTATGTTTATTATATATTTGATGTATACAGTATATATATGTCTGCAGCCCAGTTGAAAGGGTCTGTCCTCTAGGAGAGGGAGGGGCTCAACTGGGAGAGGGTCTGTCTCTGTATTCGCTTTGGATGAAAATGAATAAATCACAGTCAGTGTGTGTGGAAGAAGTATCAAATATTTTCCACGATGAAAATATTAGGAAATAAGTCGTGAACATCTGGATGCGTTCAGAACAGTTCCGCTGCCATATCAGATTCAGATTCAAGTTGAAGCAGACAAATACAATCACAAGACCATAGCTGAACTGATGAAGTTGGGGTTAGGCTTTTTATATAATACTTTTCACTCTCAATTATTCTTGATGTAGTTCAGGTACAGGTCAGCAGTGACACACACTTGGTGTTATGTTATATCCACAGCTTAAAGACAGACGTGTTATCGAGAGAATCAACGCACAACAGGAGGTGTTTTGACAACAGCCAAAGATGTTTAACATGAAGATAATCATCGTCCTTTTTCGTCGTATTTGTCAATAATGTATAGCTTCTACTTCCTAATGTTGACAAACATTATTTTTAATTCATCCCTACATTGACACTGCTCATTCTGTGTATCCAGATTTCTTTCTTTTACATATTTCTTACGCACATTTTACTCTGTCTGCTACTGTCGTGTTCTTTCTGATGTGACACCTGGATGGCCCGTTTAGGATTAAGTGAATACAGTTTTATCATATCTTACAAAACAATGAGAATATCAAACCACACAGATATTACACAACACATCAACCCATACCTGGATATATCATGAACCCATGACTGTAGAACAAAGAACAAATAGACCAAAATGACCCTCACCAGAGAATTGAAGAAAGAGCTAGTCATCAAACAAAAATACGTGTGCAAGAATATTCAAAATTCAATATTCATTTATTCGGAAAAAGAAGGGAATATAGATTATTTAATCTGTTTCAATTAAAATTTCTATGCCAGATTTCATACAATAGTTGGATTAGTTTGTACTTTGTAGCCGCTCCCATGTTTATATAGGCTCAAAAGTTCTTGGCCTCAAATGTAAGTCCCTTTGGATGAAATTGTCTCAGGACTGCATCTAGAGGAACAGTAGTGCCATGTGGTGCTGCCATTCAAATTAGCATTAATTATAGCTGGAATTTAAATAGTCTAGTAGTGCAATGCCAAAAAGAGCCTGTTTGGAACAAGCCGATTGCACGGCCGCGAGCATGCGAGATTGATGCAGAACCGCTCATCCAAACAACTTAACATTCCAGACAGCACTTAATTGAGTCCTAAGCAATACAACCGCCAAGGGTGAAATTGATCGGATGAACGGTTGTCGAAAAGAACCACAAAGACATAAAGAGTGTTGTATGAATAGTTTGATGCGTGGGGTAGAATGGCACTGATGTCAGTATTTTTCTATCTATGGATTAACGTATAAATACATGGACCCACAGAGAGAATGGGGGACCCACCGAGTTCCAGATGACTCATATGGCGATGGAATCAACAGTTTGGGAATGAGACCTTATAAAACAGTATGCTCCAGATAGCATAGCTAGCATGGAACAGTATTAGCCTCTATTGTATGGGGTCAGAACAGTCTCATTAATTGATGATTGCACAGAGAAGGATTCACAAATGTATTTTGTGATTTATATATAAATTACTCTCTTCTCACAAATTCATTTCAATGCACACACAAATGGATATCGGTGTAGGAGCCATATTAAATGTGCTTTATCTTTGTGTAATTTTACCCCGTGCCACTAGGGGGCAGTGTGGTTCAGTTGACCTCGGGTCAGCAGAGTGAGGCATTTAACCTGATTGAACCTGATCACAGGTTGTTGTTGATGGGAAAGCAAAGAGTTTTTCGACTGTGCCTGTGTGCCCGTGTCCCCGTGTATTAATGCATCTTAGTTTAGTGAGGAATTCGGGTTTATTGTTTTGTTACATGTATTTTGAGTTAGAATTATTGCGGCTGTGTATTATTGGAAGGAAAATAAACCAGCAAAATAAACTGAACTGTCTTCGTTTTTTGCGGTACTTGGAGCGCGCTGGGCGCACGTCGGAAACTATAAACGGAATCAACAACCAGTAGTACTAAGTTTAGGGCTTAGTCACTACAATCGGTATGTATAAACGTAAAATAAATCCATAAACAAAAATAAGTTTCACAAACACATTTCTGATCCACACACAAATGTGTCTTGTTTTAAATAAATGTAATATAAATCCATAAACATATGAATTAAAAAATTATTTGCAATTTTCATCAAAATGTATTTGGATGTTGTTACATTTATATGCAAACTGTTAAACTTGAATTTAAAAGACGCTTTTCATTTGTGAACTTGTCATTTAGGTGTGAACTGTTCTGTATTATATGTGGATTTTTGAGACTCTCCTGACGTGGCTGGATTCACAAATGGATTTTTTTCTGTAGCTCTCTGTAGCCAAGCAGATGCCTCCCTCATTTTCAGCCAATCATATGACTGCAGTGACTGGGTTTTTAGATTGTAGGTGTCGTTTACTACTTTAACGGCACCGACAATCCCAAAACCCAGTCGAAACTAGATGGGAAAAGTGTGTAATTTAAAACGTGAAGCAGCTTTTACTTCTTCGCCACCTAGAGGTTGTTAGTTATGTACGATCATTCAAAAACCCCATGTTATTTCCCAGACATTTGACAGAGGGAACCGGGAGGCTCGGAGGCTGGAATATTCTTCACGGGTCGGATCTGCAGTCATGTGATTGGCTGAAAACGAGGGAGGCATCTGATTGGCTACAGAGAGTTCCTTGTTGAAAAAAATGCATTTGTGAATCCAGCCACGTCAGGAGAGTCTCAAAAATCCACACACAAATGCAAACAATTTCACAAATGAAAAGCGTCTTGTTAATTCAAGTTTAACAGTTTGTATATAAATGTAACAACATCCTAATACATTTTTGATGAAATTTGCAAATATTTTTTAATTAATAATAATATTTTTATGGACTTATATTACATTTATTTAAAACAAGACACATTTGTGTGTGGATCAGAAATGTGTTTGTGAAACTTATTTTTGTTTATGGATTTATTTTACATTTATACATACCGATATCCATTTGTGTGTGCATTGAAATGTATTTGAGAGAAGAGAGTAATTTATATATAAATCACAAAATACATTTGTGAATCCTTCTCTGTGCACTCATTATTAATGAGACTGTTCTGACCCCATACTATTGTGTTCAATCTGTGTGTGTGCGTGTGCGTGTGCGTGCGTGTGCGTGTGTGTGTGTGTGTGTGTGTGTGCTTGCATGTGTGTGTCTCTTGAGTCATGGGGATAATGTGATTTCAAATGACTCTAATGTCCTTCTTTTTAGGAAAATTTTGTTCGTTGTTTACTAGTTTACCAGTATATTTCCCGTGCCTTTCGGGCTACAGCTGCATGCCTTAAGGCAAATTCACAACAGTAAATACAATGAGCCAAGAAAGTGTTGTTTGACTCCTCGCCAAAAGGTTCTGGGTTTGAACCCCTGTGTCCACAGCCTAACCTGTGGGCCTCCGAGAGCAAGACGCCCCCTAACCGCTCCTCAATTAATTAGTGAACTCACTGCACGTCTCTTTGGATGAAGTGTCTGCCTAATGACTAAACAGCGACACCAGTACATAGCCTAACACAGGACACCTGCCTTGATGTCCTGATAAAGATAGGACACTTCTCTTTTTTCAACAAATATCTCACCGCACTTAATTTAGATCAGAGACGACCGCCATATAAAATGAAAAATGACTACACCAAAACACACAGAAGTCCATTTTCATAAAGGAGATTACTAAACAATGTGACGTCACACTGTGCATAACTCTGAAGTCTGTCAGACTTTAGAGTCATGGTGAGGGTGACCTCACCATGACCCCTGCCCGTGGAGAGGAGGGAGCTTTGTGTACCTTTCATTTCAAGCTAATAACTTTGGAGGGACATGTCGGGATGTCACCCTGGCTCAGATGTCGCTCTCTGGAGTGGAGGCGGGGGGAGGTTTTCCAACAGTAACGCTGGATACTGCAGGAACAAAAGGATTAAACTGACATGTTGTCGTTACTTTCTCTCTTTCTTTCTTTGCTCCTTTCTCTTTCTCTACATGCGTTCCTTTCCTTCCTTCCTTCCTTCCTTCCTTCCTTCCTTCCTTCCTTCCTTCCTTCCTTCCTTCCTTCCTTCCTCCCTAATGGAGTGTGTGTGGTGGATGTCTCCTTTCGTCTGCTTCCCATTGTCAGCTCAAAGAAATGCAGGATGAACCATCCAAGTGAAATCCGTTGTTTGTCCGGGTCTACTCTCTCCCAGGAAGTGCTTTGATTGGTTAATGAAGTCTGATGTCCTGGGCTCCCGGCCAATAAGACTCGAGTGCAGGTCTGCACAGCTGGCCGATGGCAGCGGCCTCAACCAAAACATGAATCACAGAATCACGGCCGCAATCAGGGTTTGATTCTCGCCATGTTTTGAGAGTTGGAGAACGCTACAACATATTTGGTTTGCGATAACAATAATGAACAAATGTTCATATATAGTCATGTTTCTGGTGGGAACGCAGAAATACAGAGTAGAGGCAGAGCTTCTTATGAGGTTTCTCATAGTCCTGGTGGTTGAGTGACAATAGGCCGGCCTTTAACGATACATTACTACAGTGGCTAAAGTTATTATTACCTTTCTGCTGGTTTACTTTAGGACTTCAGAGTCACCCCACACTGACTTTATTGTGGCCATGTTGAGAATTCACCTGATTCTGATTGAGTCATTTCTTTGTACCCCGACAAATTGCAGGATACCCTACAGGAATATATGCTCAGCCCCTTGAAGTAAACACATCCAGGGCCCCCATCTGTCCCCACTCATCCCTTCTTGTTTCCCAGACTGTTTCGTTTTAGGTTGAGGAGGATAGGGCCGGCGGTTGCTCAAGGGTGGACAAATTGAAGATGTCAGAACCGGTGTCCTGAGAGCACACACAACATCAACAACGTACACTTCTTTTGTCTCTGTGTGCACTGAAAAAGCAAAGCCATTTTCTACAACCACCAATTCTTTAGCAGGACACTGGTTAAACATGATGGACTGCGTAATCTTCAGTGACATTATATAGGGCGGGTTTTATGGGAAATTAAAATAGATAATCTTTCTTATCCGTGTTTTTTGTTTTTTCCACACTTTGCCCTTTTCCCACAACGTGCATGTCTTCGGCAGCCAGAGGACCGGCTGGTAATCTGAGTTTAATTAATCACAGCGGAATATCTTGGCCTTTCCACTCCCCAATCTGCTCCCCATGGGCCTCAGCCACCTAGCAGCCATCTTGGTTCCATCTTGGCTCTGAACACTGACTGGCTGGGGGAACTGGTTCTGCCTTCAGTACCCCATATGGAACCAAGATGACTAAGGTCCATGCCCTGGTGTCGCAGGCCAACAAACTGACCAGTTTAGTGCACTTGAAGAAACAACGTTACGTGACGTTTGTAATTCACCCGTCACTTCATGTGTATTTCAGTAATTATTTGGTGGTGTAGAGTTCGTAGAATAGAGGAGAAGAGGTTTAATAACCAGAGGCAATGCTAAACCGCTCCCACTCGGAATGGACGACAACCGAATGTTAAAATAAGTTTAATCAAATAAATATTATCCAAGCATCTAGGGCAGGCCTATTCATATGGCGGCCCGCGGGCCACATCCGGCCCAGAAGCCCCTTCCGAGTGGCCCAGCCCGTGGTCCCGCAAAAAGCCCATAGAAAAGTAAAAAAAATATATATATATATATCGAGCCTTGTCTTCAGAAATTCCTACAGTAGTACAGACCATGAATGCAACACTCAGCGCAACCTAGCAACAGGAACCTAGCATCATTCAACCCTTAATTACGCGCGTTGTGTTTAAATGTCCATGGTCTGTCAAGAAAGTGATTGAAGGCGAGTCGTCTTATCTGAATCCAACATGGCTATGTCAACTCAAAAACGCCAAGTGGACACTGAAAACCGTCGGTTTAACCCTGCCTGGACTGACAAGTATTTATTCATTTTGCCGCCGAATCCAAACGCCAAACCGATGTGTTTAATTTGTAATGAGTGTGTTGCGGTACTTAAAGATTACAATGTGCGGAGACACCACATTGATAAACACTCAACTTTCCGCTCAAGCTTTCCCGAGGGATCTCAGGATAGGGCTGCAAAGATTCAGAGTTTCCTGGCATCTTAGAACCGGAGCTGTGCTACTATGATGCGGACATGCACGGCCCAAGAGAGAACTACAGCTGCTTCCCTTCGTGTGTCATGGATCTTGGCAAAAAAGAAAAGGCCATTTACAGACTCTGAACCGGGAAAGAGTGCATGCTGGCCGTCGTGAATGAGGTTATAAATGACGACTAAGTAAAAACAAGCGTGACCTCTGCCATTAAAAACGTACCCCTGTCAGACACCTCAAATATTCGCAGGGTTCAACTTCTTGCTACTGATGTGTTAGAAACGCTTTGAGAAGACCTGAAGAAAGCTGATGTCATGTCTATAGCAGTAGATGAGTCCACAGATAAGACGGACACCGCCCAACTGTGCATATATGTCCGTTTCTTTTACTGCAAATGCTTCAGAGAAGAACTGCTCAGCTTACTGCCGTTAAAAGGACACGCAACAAGCGAGGTACTCTTTGAGAAGATTTCAACTTTTTTTTTTTTCAAGACACTGGCCTTGATATGAGACGTGTGGGCATGCTTGTAATGGATGGGGCTCCATCCATGACGGGAAAAGTTAAAGGTTTGGCTGCACGTTGGTCCGCTGTTGCACCTCAAATTATATCCCTACACTGCATTGTACATCAGACGGTATTGTGCGCAAAACTAAGCGGAGAGCTCAAATCAACAATGGACAGCGTGATGGCAACAATAAATTTTATCCACTCCACATCAAGCCTCCAACACCGCCTATTCCGCATGCTGCTGTCAGAAATGTCTGCTGAGCACCATGACCTGCTTTTGCACAACGACGCAGGTGGCTGTCCTTAAGGCAAAGCGCTCAAGCGTTTCTGTGTTCTAAGGGTGGAAATCACAGCCTTCCTCGGCAGCAGCAAGCATAAAAAAGCCGAAACACACTTGAACCGAATGCTGGATGACAACTTCATTGGCGATGTCTGCTTTCTCAGTGACATATTCAAACACCTGAATGACTTAAATGTGGGACTACAAGGCAGAGACAAAACTGTCATTGAACTGGTGGAACAGATGCGCGCATTCCAAGTCAAACTGGATCTTTTCGGGACTGACTTGAGCACAGGCTGAATGTTGCATTTTCCGATGCTCTGCAAATGCATCTCATCCCCGGCACGCATTACCGCTGTAATGACGGATTTCGTTGCGAGGTTAAAAGAAAACTTTGCTGATCGATTGGATGGATTTGCTTTGCAAACAGAGGTGATGTGTTTTGCCAGAGACCCGTTCACTGTCGCAATAGAAGGGGCTTTATCCGCCAAAGCAAAGGAGTTGGCCGTTCCCATTGACGAGGGGAAATTCATTCTCGAACTTGTGGACATGCGGTCATCCTTAACCATGGCACAGGAGATGCGCACCAACGGGCCTGCCAGGTTTTGGGCTGATGTCAACCCACATCAGTTCCCTAACGTCAAGAGAGCAGCAGTCCACGTGCTTAGTATGTTTGGCTCAACATACACATGTGAATCAAGCTTCTCACACATGAACTCAATTAAAAGAAGCTCTCGTTGCTCACTGTTTGACAGTACATTTCACGAATGCCTTCGAATTGCATTGACATCTTATGAGCCCAGAATCACTGCTCTCATTCAGAACAAAAGATGTCACTTCTCCCACTGAGAACTCAGCAGTGAAACTGTTGCATACATAGCAACAAAAGGATGTGTAACTAAGTGAGTAACAAAGTATTCATGTGTGTTAAGCTACTTAGTTATTTCTTGTTTTGGGTTTGTTTACCAAGCTTTAATATGCCTGGTTCTGTTTTTTTCATGCACTTTGGCATATTAATCCCAGGGGGGATATGCTTGTTTTAATATGTGACCCAAATGTTTATTTTATTTATTTAAATAAGGAAAAATCTGATAAATGTGCAATATTTTGTTTTCAATGCACCTTGTGTTTTGCTTATTGGTCAGATATGACAAATATTTATTTTATTTTGTTTCAAAAAAGGCTTTTGATAGGCCTAATATTGTTGGCAGAGTTTTGCCTAGGTCAGATTCACCAAAGATGTATTAAAGGGACTCTCACCTTTGTTGCATTTGAGAATTACAGCACATTCAAATCATCCCGCCTTCCTCCAATGCCCCACCCCCTAAGCGTTATTTTTTAGAGTACAAAACTAAGCGTTATTTTTTACAAAAGTTCTAGACTCCCATGGGTTATGTTTAGACTCCCATGGACAACGTCGCGTCTGAGCCCGAAATGGGTCCCCTAATCGGACTGAATGGTGCGGTTGTTTGCCAACGGTCTGGAGGTCTTCGTGGAGCTCCAGATTAGCGGGACAACGTCGCGTCTGAGCCCGAAATGGGTCCCGTAATCGGACTGAGTGTGGCGGTTGGTTGCCAACGGTCTGGAGGTCTTCGTGGAGCTCCAGATTAGCGGGACAACGTCGCGTCTGAGCCCGAAATGGGTCCCGTAATCGGACTGAGTGTGGCGGTTGGTTGCCAACGGTCTGGAGGTCTTCCTGGAGCTCCAGAGTAGCGGGACAACGTCGCGTCTGAGTCCGAAATGGGTCCCGTAATCGGACTGAGTGTGGCGGTTGGTTGCCAACGGTCTGGAGGTCTTCCTGGAGCTCCAGAGTAGCGGGACAACGTCGCGTCTGAGTCCGAAATGGGTCCCGTAATCGGACTGAGTGTGGCGGTTGGGTGCCAACGGTCTGGAGGTCTTCCTGGAGCTCCAGAGTAGCGGGACAACTTCGCGTCTGAGTCCGAAACGGGTCCCTTAATCGGACTGAGTGGTGCGGTTGGTTGCCAACGGTCTGGAGGTCCTGAGAATCATCCAGGGGAGCGGGACCACTTGGCTTCTGAGGCCGAATCGGGTCCCCTTGTCGGACTGAATGGTGCAGTTGGTGGCCAACAGTCTGGAGGTCTTCCTGAGGCTCCAGAGGAGGGTAACTCTGTGAGTCTGAGTCCGAGATGAGTCCCCTAATCGGACTGAATGGTGCAGTTGGTGGCCAACAGTCTGGAGGTCATCCTGAGGCTCCAGAGGAGGGTAACTCTGTGAGTCCGAGTCCGAGATGAGTCCCCTAATCGGACTGAATGGTGCAGTTGGTGGCCAACAGTCTGGAGGTCTTCCTGAGGCTCCAAAGGAGGGTAACTCTGTGAGTCTGAGTCCGAGATGAGTCCCCTAATCGGACTGAATGGTGCAGTTTCAGTACGCCGTGGACCACTTTGGTCTGCCATCGTCAGTCGCTACGGTCGCTACTCGCTACTGTCTGCCGTGGAATCAAAACAAACCCTCTAGTTGAGGCCGCGCCTTGATGACGCGGGCCCGAATGCGCCACAAGAAGCAGACGGAAAACCTTATATATCCATGCAGCAAACAGACAGGTCTGTCGGCCAATAAGGTCCTTCGGTCCGAAGAATTGTATTGGTTGAAGTTTTCACTAAATATTATGAGAGTAAAATAATTGTTTGTTTTTACTCCTGGTGGGTCTGTCTTGCATATTAGAGTGTTATTACCTTATTAATACCAATTTAACCTTATCCAAAAAGTGTAAAAATGCAACAAAGGTGAGAGTCCCTTTAATGTAATTTTTCAGATATGACAGTTAATAAAACGTTTGTGTATTTAAATACATTCATTTGTGTTGGTCCAAAATTTGTCATTACTTGCTGCCGAAAATGTCTGGCCCAACTGAATTTCTTGTTTGGAAAATCTGGCCCAACTGAATTTGTAATTGAATAGCCCTGATCTAGGGGCTCTCGTTAAATGACCCATCCCGAATCTTTGCAATGATTTTAAGGCAAATTACATACGTTACACATCACACGCACACGCACACAGACAAACAATCACACACACACACACACACACACACACACACACACACACACACACACACACACACACACACACACACACACACACACACACACACACACACACACAGGGTGAGCGTCTGTCTGCATTGCTCTATCACCCTCCTGTATTATGATTAAACTAAATGATAATATGAATAACAATAAATTAAACATTAATTCACACTTTCATATCTGCTGATGCCTCTCTCTCTCTCTCTCTCTCTCTCTCTCTCTCTCTCTCTCTCTCTCTCTCTCTCTCTCTCCTCTCATATAAAACATCAAGACAGACTGAGCTCCTAGATACGCCCACCAGGTACCAGACCCCCAGTAGTCGACAGTCACACAGACGCATTCTGAGAGCCATCTCCACCACCAGCTGCCGACCAACAAACAAACCCTCCGGTCTCATCTTCACCCTGCAGAACAAACACTTCCTCCAGCAGGCACACGACAACTACTGAGGTCTGGGTTGTTGATATTTATTTATGGATTTATCATTTTTCTTTCTATTTATTTGATCATTGTTTTTATTTTATTCATCAGAACTCACAATGCTCCCTCTTTGATTGACAGAGAGTAGACAATCACAGTGGAGATCACACAACAAACAGGGAAAGAAGGTCATGAGTTTTATCGCATATATCTGGGCTACCGAAATGCAATTCATAGGCTGGGGGTTAACGGTGCTAGGAGCAAGACAAATTCGATTCTGAAACTTGTGAAACCCACATTAAATCTTCCTTGAAGCCTAGCGGCTCTACCTGAAGAGTTTACTGCTGGATCGGGACGTCCCATACCGGACGCCCCGCGTCTCACGGTTACACACACACATCGAAGCAACTCACTCAACGTGTTCTGCTGTGAGAGGAGAGCTCCTGGGCAAGGTTAAGGAACCTTCATGGCATCGTGTCTAATCTTTCAACGGAGGAGACATCATTCAAATCAACGCTGGCTTCTTCTGTCCATGATGAGCACAGGGTTGAATTCTGTTTTGCATCTGAGATTAGATTAATCTGTCCAAGAAATGTGTGAAACTGACTCTGACACACACAAGAATGCACATGCCCCCCCCCCCCCCCCCCCCCCCCCCACACACACACACACACACACACACACACACACACACACACACACACACACACACAAAGACATGGTCATCCATTCCTGCAAACTCCAAACACTCTAACACACTCCTACCCTTCCACCCACACACCCCTCCACACACACACACACACACACACACACACACACACACACACCCACACACACACACACACACACACACACACACACACACACACACACACACACACACACACACACACACACACACACACACACACACAACCACATCCAGAAGGCGCACACCTAAACATGTTGGGACAGAACATCCACAAGATGAGATCTAGACCATATATCTAGACACTTGGATCTCCCCCTGCACCTCTCTGTATCCGTCTAGCTTTACATTAAACACACTGCTTGCTGTTTCTCCTCTTCTTCCGACATTGGAGCGGCTCTGAGATATGGGGAGTGTGTGTTCTGAGGGACTATCCCTGGGGTCGCTGGGAGGTCAAGGTTGTTATTGCAATTACACTGACAGCCACATTTAGAACATGCATAGACACAGACCTTGGAGAGACACACACACTCACACACTCACTCACACAGACCAGCAGATGACCGCAGAGAATAAAAACACACACCCACTCACACATCTACACACACACAAAAAGACACACGATTTGAGCCTGGCCAATCTGTGACCTACATAATCACTGGTCAAGATGATCTAGATCTTGGTTTTGGGGTCAGTGATTTATCTAGATGATGCCATTATTTTTATACTGCTCAACAACAGAAAACTTCCAATCGCCCTTGACAATGTAGTACAAGGTGTCTCACGGATTACCCTGTTTACACCAAGCTAGTGAATCTAGATTGAATCTGGATTCTGGAAACACTTTCATAACCAAATCATGATTCCAAGCAAGGAATTTTGCATTGTAAACTGACAGAAGCCGATTTGAGCCTGACTTAGAAGACACACCCTTCAAGCCCTTATAATAGTTTTTACATTTTAATTTTCAATCGAAAAGTATTAAATGTGTAATAAAAACTAAATTAAACACCATATCTTATTTTAATGTATTCACGTACAACATTAAAAAAACGTACAAAGTCTTCAAAGATGAAAGTTTAAGAAATGTAAGAAATTTGAGTTTGTTTTATTAACACACAACACATTGTCAGTTAGTTAAAGTTAACTCTAATGTCTCGTATTTATTTTTTCAGTTAACTAAAAATGCTTTTTTAAATATGATTTAGTTTTGGTTAACAACAAATACCTACCCGGTTCCATTACCAGAGAAGGCATCACGTAGGAACAGGAAGGATGTGTTCCTCCACTGTGAGGGTTCTGCTGTCTTTACCTGAAGGCTGGGATCTGTCTTCACATGAGGAACTGGAGCTGAGCATGTTGGACCGGATGAAACAACACGACGTTGAACAGAGAGAATAAACAAGAATAAACAGACAGCAAGGACCCCTTAGAGGGGGAGGGAGGGAGAGAGAGAGAGAGAGAGAGAGAGAGAGAGAGAGAGAGAGAGAGAGAGAGAGAGGAGAGGGAGACAGGACGAGAAAGGAAGAGAGAAAAAGCGGCATAAACGAGGGCCACAACAGATAAAAAAGAGGACAAATCAAAAAGAAAGAAGACATTGGCTAACGAGGAACATGTGGCCAATAGGAAGCAAGGACGGCTAGACCTCGACCAATAGGAAGAGATTGTTGATAAACAAGCTGATGGGTCTCAGGTGGGGCGAGGGATCCATTTATATATTCTATAAATGTTTTATTCAGAAATCATTTCATTGTACATGGTTGCAATAGGTAGTCCCTGTAGTTGCAGTCAGCCCAGCTCAAGATTATTATGAACACAACCATCTGCTGGAGCATCTATCTGGCGAGCCGCCGGTATTAACGTAGCTGTTCAGCAGTACATGGCTGTTGTGTAGAGAGCTGTGTGAATATTTAAAGAGTTGACCAGTGGCCAGCTGGTGTATGCTACGTTGTTTGAAGTCATGGGCGGCAGTCCCATTTGCCAGAAAAAGGTTTTGCAAACTTTGTTGTATTCTAGGGATCGGAAAGAAAAAATAATAAAGAGAGAGAGAGAGAGAGTGAGAGAGAGAGTGAAAGTGAGAGAGCGAGAGCGAGAGAGAGAGAGAGAGAGAGAGAGAGAGAGAGAGAGAGAGAGAGAGAGAGAGAGAGAGAGAGAGAGAGAGAGAGAGAGCTACTAGTCTGGCTGAGCTGAAATGGACAGCGTCTATAGCGCTCGCGTTGGATACCAACGCAAACTCCTCCCCTTCCTGTTGCTGGCTATCCTCCCTCAAACTCGGAAACAAGGCAGTATGGCAAGTTTTGAAGAGGACTTTGACGGCGCTGTAAAGGTAGCATGTGTAGTGATATATGCCACCATAGTGCCATACCTGTGACGTCATATCCATTTGTCCAGAAATAAAGCAGTTGTTCTATTAATGAAACCTACACGGTAGTCACGGTTAATGCCTCCGCACATGACATGGTGTCAGAAGTGGCCGATTTACGATTTTTTAAGTGACAATGGCGAAGTTGGGACCTCCAGAAAAGTTTGATTTCATCCGTCCGGGTCAGTGGCCGATGTGGCGCCGACGTTTTGATCGCTATCGAGTGGCAACGAAACTAGACCGGGACAGTGGTGTAGTTCTGTAGTCTGTTCACGTTGCAATGGTCAGCATGGGAACGCACGCCCCTGCCCAGCTTAAGATAAGAGATGCAGGAAATGCAACAAATTAGGGCACTTCGAGGCCGTCTGTCAAAGTAAATCACTAAAAGAAGTCAATGTCACATCTCACTGTACCGAGGAGTACAGTGAAGATGCATTTTTCGTTGGTGCTGTAATGGAGGTGACAACAGACGTGATTGAGCAGCCTGACTCCAAAAATGAGAATTGCATGTAAATGGCAGTCCTGTTGAATTTAAAATAGACACTGGTGCAGACATCACAGTAATGTCACAGACTGCTTTCAATAGGCTAGCGCGGCGCCCACGATTGGTCATGACTGGGCCAAAACCACTCGTTACCAGCCCAGGCGGTGAAGTGCAATGTGTGGGAAGCTCTTGCCACAAGTCCATACAAGGGACAGCATTACTAAGTACTGGGTGACTGTTATAAGGGGGCCGTACTCACATAATCTACTGGGACGCAGTGTCGCTAAGAGAATGGGCCTGGTGATGAGAGTCAATGCTGTTGCATCAGATCTACTAGAGGGTGTGTTTGGGTCGGTCTGTTCAAGTGTGACCCTGTGAAGATTGAATTGAAGCCGGATGCAGAGCCCTATTTATTTGCTAGGTCTCATCTCTCCGAAACAGATGGGCTGGTGCTATATCAGGATAGGATCGTCCTCCCCGTTGCACTGAGATCTGCCATACTGGAGCAGATTCATGGAGGCCATCAGGGCCTGACAAGGTGCCGTGCGCGAGCCAGGATGTCAGTGTGGTGGCCACGCATCAGTGGTGAGATAACACAGAAAGTCTCAGCATGCGAACTGGAAAAGAAGAGTTACCTCGTGGTGACGGACTATTACTCAAGGGACCTTGAAATAGCTCACCTCTCTTCAACGTCCACCATACAAGTCATCAACAGGCTCAAAGCCATGTTCGTGAGATGGGGGACACCACTTGAACTGGTGAGTGACACTGGCCCACAGTTCACATCTGGGGAGTTCATCAGGGGTGAGTCAAGGCAGTTTGCCTGTTCACGTTGCAATGGTCAGCATGGGAACGCACGCCCCTGCCCAGCTTAAGATAAGAGATGCAGGAAATGCAACAAATTAGGGCACTTCGAGGCCGTCTTTAGTTAGAAGTATGGTTTTGCCCATACTACAACTAGCCCTCACTACCCCCAGGCGAACGGTGCAGCAGAACGGGCTGTTCAGACGGCCAAGCACATCCTGAAGCAGCCCGATCCACATCTCGCTCTGTTGTGTTACAGAGCTACCCCTAGTGCAGCAACCGGTGTGAGCCCAGCTCAGCTCATGACTGGGAGACGCATTAGAACTCCACTTCCTATGTTGGAAGAGAAGCTACAGCCTGCACCTGTTGACAGACAACAGGTTCAGGAAAAAGTCACACAGACAAAGTCGTCCTACCGGTTCTACTACGACCGCCGCCACTCTGCATGTCCACTTCCATCACTTCATCAGGGCCAGGACGTCAGAGTCAAGATGGATGGAGATAAGGGGTGGAAAACTCCTGCTACAGTCGTTGGCCGGTGCAAAGAGTCCCGGTCGTACCTGGTGAAGATGGACAGCGGCGTAGTGCTGCGTCTCAACCGGAGACACCTGCAGGCCTTGCCGGGGTCTGCAGATTCGTCTGAAGAACAGCAGCTGCAGGCTGAGAGACCTACACCACTGCCAAGCGGGTCTTCTCCTGCGGCCAGTCCTGCCCTCAGCGACAAGCCACCAGACCAGATGTCACCAGACCGAGCCGTGGGGCATGCATCCCCGCATACACCGCCGGGGGGGTACAGGTGACTTCCAGAGGTCGTGAGGTCAGACTTCCTTACAGGTATAGGGACACTTAACTCTTAGGCCTGCTTTAATACACTTCAAATTAAAGAAGGGATTGGTTATGTTATTAAGTTGAAATGTTATTGTTGAGATTTTGACTGTTTTCATACCGACATACAGTTGTTAGAAGAAATGCACTTTTGAGTAACGAAATGGAATTGGATCTTAATGGCTGTTGCCGAAGTCGGAAACCTATGGACTTTTTGGACTGTTTCAGAGCAATAGGGACAGCAACTATTGAGGGTAGAATAATCCCTACGTTGCTGTGGATGGCGGGCAGTCTACCCCAAAATCCTAGTTCTATGTAACCCTGTTATGGAAATTATGCCTGTTCTGTTTTGGGTAATGCATGGGATAACTCAATGACTTAAAAGGGGGAAATGTAGTGATAGATGAATGTATGGGCCACCATAGTGCCATACCTGTGACGTCATATCCATAAAGCAGTTGTTCTATGAATGAAACCTACACGGTAGTCACGGTTAATGCCTCCAGCACATGACAGCATGTTTGGCTCTTTCCGTCGAAAATTGCAAAGAACTTCAAAAGAATAGCACCTATGATATTTCTTTAACAGCGTTCTACAAGAACCACATATAAATGTTAAAACGTCGTTTTGACAGATCCCATGAGCTCCTCGAGGGCCAACGTGTATGGTGTCTTGACATCATTGTGAGAAAGTAACAAATTATGTTTGTTCTTTTGAACCATAAAAGGAGCTTCACATATGCGACATACATCTTTAATAGTTTTTTGGGGCGTTTGCGGTTGTGATTTAGCCATCTCTCTGACAGCCTCTGAACGTGCAGATGTTCCATCAAAATAATTTCCCCCCCCGGCACTATTTTGCACGGACACCGCTGCTGCTTCCCGGGGTTAGTCCCGCCCTAGACGATTGTGACTGGTTTAAAGAAATAAAAACAGGCCAGCCCAGTTTCCCCCTGGATAGATGGCTCTAAATAGTTTGGTTCCAGACCATTCTATTTGCTGTAGTTTGGTCTGGCTTTGCGAGACTAGATAGATAGAGACCAACAGACAGAAAGAGAGGGTGAGAGAGCGGAACACAGCGATAGACAGAGAGAGAGACAGAGAGACAGAGGCGAGAGTGGAACAGCTGGGGTATTCCACCCATCCCTACCAGCCTCACAGCCCCCAGCTGGCCCCCTCATGTCTCCCTGCCTGAAGTGGTTACACGTGCACCCTGGTCCAGATAACAACCGCAGGACCGGACAGTAGCAGCCTCCAACGCCGCCAACCTCATGTTAAATCCAATTCACACCAGGCAGCTGGGAGCCATGGAAACGCCTCCGCTCCATCAGCCAACGCTGGAGGACAGATGATGCAGCCTAATATGTGTGGAGCTACTGGGCGAAACACGATTGGTGGGATTTAATAAACATCTCCAAATAGCGATACCTCGAATGGAGATATTGTCTATGCTTCGAACAAACAGAGACAAATTTGTTACTGTCTTTGAAAAAATATTATTTTAGAGTTAAGAAACAGCCAGAAGCTATGTTAGTGTTATCGATCATAATTGCATTCTATAACTTACTGAAGAGTCAGTCCTACAAAGCACATCTTGCTTCCCTAACAAGTGATGTTCCAAGGAAAAGCGTAAGTAAGCATGGAACGGAACTCACAATATTGGGGTTAAATTGGATCAGGGAAAACACGCTTGATCGCTAGCTGTGTGCTAGCAGCTAGCCTATAGAACGATATGATGGCTAAGAAGAACCATGATCTCATTATGATCATATGACTATATATAGCCCTGAATATTTTTATACAGGGACATTTCCATCCAGCAAGAGGTCACCAGAAACGGGGACATATTGAGTACTACCCAAAATACATTGAAACAAGTCACAGACCACATGCCCTCCGTCGAGCAGACAGTGGAGGTAGATCTGCTTTGGGGTTGGGTCCTAAAGAATCACTTGCATTTCAAGAGCAGAAGAAACGCCTCCTACGGGCTTTGTTATCCATGTCTACAGCCGTACTGCCGACGCTGGGAATACATCCTACAACTCCTCCCCCTCCCTGCAGTTTAAATTGCAGTGAACTTTTAAAGCATTGTGCGATGTGTGATATTCACTGTAACAATCTACTGTTTGTACTGCCTTTTAAAAAGAGAAAACCTTTGTATTTCAGAATCGTACTCTTCAATAGTTCTCAGCTTCACTTTATTAAAAGCATTGACCAAATCACTCAATGTAAGCTTTCTGAATGTGGATTAACTATCATCCAGTGGTGGTCCTTGATCCCATTGCCGGTCCCCTGTTCTCAGGGGACACAGGGACAATGTTTGGCCAGTAGGATTAGCCTCACATCTCCTGGCTGGGAAGAACAACACACAGAGCCCAAATATGTTACGGCCACCCTTACAACACGGCTCGCGTTCCGGCGGCCCGCAACGTATTAAGAATACATAGACCAAAGTTCCCGATCACAATAGTGGTGACGTTTATTTCACAGAACTTCCAACAAAAAGGACACTCATCAAAGAAACAAAAAGGTTGGACGAAGCCTGGGCCAGCCACGCATTGGGCCGTCGAAGCCAGCACTTCCTCCCTACAGTTCCCATCCTCCGCTATATAAAACAAATACGAAAACAGATAGCAGTCCTCCAAGCAGGATTCAAAAGGCAGCTCGGGTCAGCGTGAAGACGCCAGAATGAGAGACCCCATCGGGAGCACAGGCCACGCCTTAAGTAGCCGTAGCTCCACCCCCCAGGAATCGGGAACACCTGCGAGGACAGAGGAGAATAGAGCGGGTGGAACAAGAAGAAAAAGGGGAGGCGCGTAACACCTCCACCCTAAGTTAGTGTTTTCCTCTAGTTTGATTTTTCTTTTTCCCCAAACAAAAAAACAGAAAACAAGGAAAACACAACAATCTCAGACACTGATTTACAAGCGCGACAACGCATCTGCTACCACGTTATCCTTGCCTCGAATATGCTTAATAACTACGTTGAAGGCCTGTAGGAAAATGCTCCAACGCATCAGCCTTTGATTGGTGTTACGCATCGATTTCAGGTACACCAGGGGATTATGATCGGTGTAGATGGCAACAGGAACGCTTGCCGACCCGACATAAACCTCAAAGTGATCTAAGGCGAGCACAATAGCGAGGGCTTCTTTCTCGATCGTAGAGTAAACACGCTGGTGCCGGTTAAACTTTCTGGAAAAGTAAGACACAGGATGTTCCACTCCATCAGCCCCATCTTGGAGCAGGACAGCACCTGCTCCTACATCGCACGCATCAATAGCTAACTTGAAAGGCTGCTCGAAGTTCGGCGCAGCAAGTACCGGGGCGTTCGACAGAAGGTCTTTAATCTGTTCAAATGCGTACTGGCAACCCTCGGACCACACAAACCGGACCTTCGGGCTTATTAGGTCGGTCAATGGCGCCGCAACCGCGGAAAAGTTCTTACAGAACCCCCTGTAATAACCCGCCATCCCCAGAAAACAACGCAGGTCTCGCCTAGACGCAGGAGCAGGGAAATCATGAATTGCCTCCACTTTCGCTTGAACCGTTCGCACTTCACCTCGGCCCACCACCTTCCCCAAGTAAACAACAGTTGCCTGACCGAAATCACACTTCGCCAGATTCAACGTTAGATTCGCTTTGCTCAACCGGTCAAACACCTCACTTAACTGCTCCATGTGATCCTGCCAGGTATCAGAATGAACCACCACATCATCCAAATAGGCTTCGCACCCAGATACACCCGACAAGACCGTGTTCACTAACCTTTGGAACGTAGCGGGCGCATTACGCATCCCGAAAGCCATCACCTTGTACTGCAAGAAATCATCAGGCGTTACAAAGGCTGAGATTTCCTTCGCACGTTCCGTTAACGGGACCTGCCAATACCCCTTTAGCAGATCGAGTTTCGTCACGTACGACGCGCTGCCAACACGATCTACACAATCCTCCACTCTAGGCAAAGGGTAACTGTCCGGCTTTGTCACATTGTTCACTTTTCGGAAGTCAGTACAGAAACGATCTGATTTATCTGCCTTGTCAACTAAGAGACAGGGCGAACTCCACAAGCTCAAACTGGGCTCAGCAATCCCGTGCTCCAGCATGTTCCTTCTTAAGACGGCGCCGCTTGTCCGGGTTCACCCGGTAGGCATGCTGCTTGATTGGTGGAGAACCGCCTACATCAATATCATGCTGCAGAACTGAGGTACAGGAAGGAACGTCAGAAAACAACTCAGAGCGTGAAAAGATCAAACCTGCAACATCAGCGCGTTGAAGGTCAGGTAGGTGAGCCCACCCTCTACTGTCCACTCGCTCATGTGTGTGTGCGTGTATTTATGTGCTTGTGTGAGTGTGCTTGTGTGTGTGTGTGTATGTGTGTGTGTGTGTGTGTGTGTGTGTGTGTGTGTGTGTGTGTGTGTGTGTGTGTGTAGGAGGGGGGGTGGAGGGGGAGAGTGTCGGGTGGTTACAAGGACACAGAAGGTCAGATTGTTGAAAACAAAATCCTGTTTATTTCATACTTAACGCATGGCTGCAAAGACATGCCCTCAGACGAAAAACAAGCTGTAAACACATACAGTGGCAAGTGCACACACACAAACACACACACACACACACACACACACACACACACACACACACACACACACACACACACACACACACACACACACACACACACACACACACACACACACACACACACACACACACACCCAGGCAGAGGTTGTCCTGTGCTGGCTGGGGGTCCACAGCCTCTGTGTCCCCTGGCTGGTGTGACATGGAGAGTGGTGATGTCATCATCATCCTCTAATCCTTTGTCCTAGCCTGACATCGCCAGACCTCTCCGTTCACTTTGGATTCCTAGGGGCGTTATCAACGGCCACCAATTTAAATGCCTCCGGACGCAATTGAATTGACCTCCAACTAATCAGAGCAATGAAACGTGTGTAACATCGGTGGCAGCCAACTTGGTTGCTCTAAAGGCATCATGGCGCTCCCATTGGGCGCTCCTCTATTCTGTCATCCTATCAGACATGCCCCCTTTAGATAGACACATGTGATTGGCTGGACACAGGCCAGGTCTGCTGCAAACCAGATCCATCTGGTTCCCATTCATCAAGTTAATACACTTCAACACTATAACTTTATAATATGATATATACTGTCTAATGTTTCAGAAAAAGCAGTGTGTAGCTGGTTCCGCATGAGCCCGGCGTTGTTGGGGGTCTATGGTATGAATGGGTCAGAGCTGTTCAGGAGAGACAGGCTCTACTACTGCTGGGAAACTACGGAGTAAGCCTTAAACTACTGAAAAAATCAGGAACATTCTGTATGGACAGCTGTGTGTGTGTGTGTGTGTGTGTGTGTGTGTGTGTGTGTGTGTGTGTGTGTGTGTGTGTGTGTGTGTGTGTGTGTGTGTGTGTGTGTGTGTGTGTGTGTGTGTGTGTGTGTTTGTGTGTGTTGTGTGTGTGATGAAAGATTGTGTCTGTTTAGTTTTATTAGTCACAGCTGAAGAGAATCAGCTAAAGATAGCAGGACACACACACAGAAACACACAAACACACATATACACACACATACACACACATATACACACGCACACAAACACAAACAAACACACACACACAGATACATACACACACACGCACATACACACACACATACACACACACACACGCATACACCCACACACACGTACACACACACACACACACACACACACACACACAAACACAGACACACACACGTATACACATGCATACAAACACACACACACAGACATACACACACACACAGATAAATTATATGCTTCTCTAAATCCCTCTCTCTCTCTCCCTCATACTCTCTCTCTCTCTCTCTCTCTCTCTCTCTCTCTCTCTCTCTCTCTCTCTCTCTCTCTCTCTCTCTCTCTCTCTCTCTCTCTCTCTCTCTCAAACACCCACACCCACTCACATCATGTCTTCAAGTCCAAGATGAATACGTCTAGGTACCTTCTACACACACACACACACACACACACACTGCCCCACCACCGGTCCCCCGTCACACCAACACAACCCCCCTAGAGGCCCCTGTACCTGAGGGCCACAGAGGTCCCGTTGGCAGAGGTGCAGGGCCTGAGATTGTATGCGTGGGAGTAGCTGCCCTGCCGCGCGTAGCGCTGGTCCCCACAGCACAGGATCACCAGGAAGGCGCGGCGGAAGGCGCGGTTCAGGAAGGCGTACAGGAAGGGGTTGAGGCCCGAGTTGATGTAGCCCAGCCACAGCCAGGCGGTCCACAGCTGCCAGGGCACAGAGTACTGAATGAAGGGGTCCACCACGTTGGTGATGAAGAAGGGTGCCCAGCACAGGCAGAAGCACCCCATGATGACGGCCAGCGTCTTGGCCGCCTTGGTCTCCACGCGCATGCGGCTGCTGGACGTGTGGAGCTTGTCGTTGGGCGAGGCGGAGGACGTCTGCGCGGCGGCGTGCGGCGGGTAGCCCTCCCTGGAGGAAGGGGCGAGGCCGGGGGCGGGGGCGGTCGTAGAGGGGGCGGAGCCGGCGCGCTGCAGTGTCTCGATCTGGCGGGCGTGGCTCATGGCGGTGACGTAGATGCGCTGATAGGCGAGCAGCATGAGTGCCAGTGGGACGTAGAAGGCCACGGTGGAGCAGACCAGGGCGTAGGGCCGGTTCACCAGGAACACACAGCTGGTGTCGTTGGACGCCACACTGCGCCGCTCCTCGATCTGGGGGAGCACAGAGGACCTCAGTGGGGCCCTGCAGAAATCTTCGGAATGACCTACACCTCGGCTTAAATTAGCCATTGTACTTGGATTACTTCAGCTTGGGTGTATATTATTCACCTCTCTGGGTAAAGGTACCCTGTTCTAGAGGTTTGGTTCTTGGTAGAGGTGAATGAAGTACTGCCGTATAAAGGTATGTAAGGTAACTACATAGCTAAAACCGTGAGCTAACGTTGACGCTGAACGTTTACCGTGGAAATCCTTTTCCTCGAACACACTTGATTAGCTTACCATGAACATGGAGGCAGGCTTTTCAAAGGTGACATATCATACCACTAGGTGCGAATGTGATCAGCCGTTACAAGACGTTATGAAAACCTGCCTATTCTGACATCACAAGTGGGCGTATCCACCTAGATGTATGACGGTTAGATGAGCAACGTTTGATTCAGGCCACTGGTTAGGCTGGTGGACTGATCTATGCAGAACACATCTAGGTGTACACTATGGAAGCATATATGTAGCAAAATTCAAATGGCAATGCAATTTGGAATTACATTATGCATTTGACAATTCATTATGCAATTTTATAATGTAATTTGTAAATACGTTATTCAAAGTGTATTTTAACATGCAAAGTGACAATGCAATCCTCAATTAAATTTGCAAAAGTTCTAACAATACAAATAGAATAACATTTTGTCAAATTCTTTGAGTTCCTTTATACAAATTGAAAAGCTATAGCGTCCCCGTGATTGCAATCCACTTCGCCACGCTCCGTGTGTTGCGATATTCAAATGACATTTCAATCCGCAAAACGAACGCTTTGCAAAAGATTTGGCAAAACGGAATCCAAAGAGGAATCCAAAGAGGAATCCAAAGAGGAATCCAAAGAGGAATCCAAATAGGAATCCAAAGAGGAATACAAATAGGAATCCAAAGAGGAATACAAATAGGAATCCAAAAAGTCAATATGCAAAGTGGCAAACGTATCAGCCAATCAGCGTCTGGGCGGCAACTACGTCACTTGTTCGTAATGGAGATTATTGATACGCTCCGAAGTTTGGCCGATGATGTGGAGAACAATCGTGTTGAAGACACAGATGCAGTAGATAGAGTGCGTGTTCTGGGAGATAGGATACGACTTATCCTCACTGGTACATTTTGACGCCAGTGTGGTATACACAAAGATTTCCCAAGTGCTACAGGCACTGGGTGCAAAACATAGGGTCGGGAGACCCACCGTCTCCACCCACTCCTCACCTACAAAGCTCTCCACAACCTAGCCCCCAGTTACCTCTGCGACCTCCTCCAAGAATACACTCCCTCCCGCTCCCTCCGCTCAACCTCTGCTGGACTACTATGTATCCCCACATCACGACTCATTACGAATGGGTGCCCGGTCATTCAGCTGTTCAGCACCCAGGCTCTGGAACTCCCTCCCCCCACACATAAAACA